>NC_081449.1:3063974-3202499 GCF_007210705.1 Tigriopus californicus | reverse complement strand
AAGAAGAAAGTGCAACGTGAAGCCTTGAGAAAATTGGTATCACTTCAAGAAAAGGGAAGGAAAGAAGGATAAGGATCAGGCTTGGGAGAGCGAGAAATGGACCAAAAAGTCAGGGAAATGGAAATGCGAAAATTGCATTTTGGTCCCAACTTTTGGACGTGTGGTACCCGATGGCCGCCCTGAACCCCACCTCCATGACGACAATGGCCTAGAATTTGTCTTTGACATCATACATGAAATGGACCATGTATGGAGCCAAAAAAACGACCCCCGTCCGGATCCTGTCAAGCTAGTTTTGAGAGGGCTTGCCCAGGTATTCTATCACATTGCCACTGGCCCAGGACCATTTTAATGCCGAGGAGATGCTCCAGATAAGGAGGAAGTAGAAATAAGGTGGCTAGCTGTCCTTATATGGAAATTGCTTTTTCCAGCCGCCAAGTTGTTTTGGGGGTTGTTTCGCGAGGAAGGGGGACTCGACAAAGCACGTTCGAATTGGTCCTTTTCTCGCAGTTTGACTCGATGCAGGGCCCATAAATCAACTCCATGAACATTTGCCAAGGCAGCCAAGCATATTCATGGCCCCCCGAGAGCTTGTCTCAACCATGACCTGAATTTTTTTAGCATGACAAACAAAGTGGGCATGTCTCCGGTCAGTGCACAAAGACCGGCCGACTCAAGGAAACGATAGCGTTCCCACTCCCATAATTGGAACAAAACCACAACGTTACGCAAGGGTCAGACAAAAGTTGCAAATTGATCTTCCTAATGTGACAAACAATGCCGGTTCGGTCTAATGAGTTGGACTTGTTCGGCAAGAAAGTTACAAAGGCTGGGGGATCTGCTTTTGCCATTGTCAGTCGGCCAGCCAAGGCTTGACTCTACAATAATGGTATCCTAAGCCAAGGATTGCAAAAGTATTTGGTCGATCCATCAAAAAGTAAGCAACGGAATGGATCTACAAGAAGTGTATTTGTTGTGGTCCTCCCCTGTATTGGTCTTCGTTCTCAGGGATTGATGAATGAATTATGAATCGCATTCACACGAGGTTGACTCATTTGGTGTTCTTTTCAAAGAAAATATGTTTGCTTTCGTTTGAGGGAAGGGGGATAGAAATAGCGTATTCCCTTAGGTTCTCCAATAGCGTCGGATAGTCGTCAGAGTGACTTCTTTCCCATCCATCTCG
The DNA here is from genome assembly GCF_007210705.1 of Tigriopus californicus. NCBI lineage: Eukaryota > Metazoa > Arthropoda > Copepoda > Harpacticoida > Harpacticidae > Tigriopus > Tigriopus californicus. The sequence goes on along the minus strand of NC_081449.1, from coordinate 3,201,316 downwards.
GTTGGCAATGAACATACAGAAATGAATTTGAGAGTGACTATACATATGTACATGTATGCTGGGCTCTCTTTTCATTTAAGCTAGAAGACACTTGGTTCAACCGCACGTAATTTGATTGGCCTGCCATCCTTCGCACTAATTGAATTGGGGAAGAAGCGACCTCCATTCCATTGGCAAGAATGATGGAAATGATATGAATTCCCAACCCTCCATTGTCTCTCCACCACCTCAACAATCCCTCGCCAAGAAAAATGTATTCTTCGCGCAACGCTCACCATGATAAAATAAAATCCCTTTTAACGGAATCGCGCGAAAGTGGCGCCTCCTCGTTTGGGTCAGATAACTTAACTGGAGCTCTTCCATGTTCAAAAGAGGCAATAAAGAGTCTCGAAACGTGCCATATATGAGATGAAAACTAGTCAAGTTAATGCCAGACATCTGACGAAAACTGACAGGATCTCCTCTCCAAATTCCCCACGTTACTGTATGAATCGAGCTGATATTCGATATGCAGGAACAAGGTACCAGCAAGTGGGCTGGTTTAGAGCACGCGGGGAAGTGGAATTTAGCTATCTAAATTCAGTGCTTGTAGTATGAGAATTTGGTTGAGGAATTTAGAACGCAATGGCAACAAAGAGATAGCTAGGAATAGGGAAATAGGGAGTAAAGGGAGAAAAGCCTTGTTCCCGTTCAAGGACCATGTCAGTGATATCACCGTGAGAGTAGATGTGAATGCCAATGAGCACAGGCCTTGAAATCCTATTTATTCCATGGCCCTAGTGAAACATAGGCTACAAGTCCAAGAGATTGAGTTAAGCTTTTGTTTCAAGAAAAGAGGATCTAGAATTAAACCCACTTACGTTCTTTGATTGTCTACCGAGTCAAGATCAGGGAAAGAGCCTGAGAGAGAGAGAGAGAGAGAGAGAGAGAGAGAGAGAGACTATTCGTCGTTGAGATGTTCCATTGGATTCGTTTCGTTGAGAAAAGGTGGGCGGGAAGAAAATAATACCCATTCTCTAACTCAATTTGCAAATAATGTATAGTACATATAGTGGGATGTGCATGGTAATTGGGCCGAATTAGGAGGAGGAAAACTGGAAGATTGCCGTTGGCTTGTCTGGGAAGTTCATGCTGGGTTATTGAGTAAGAAAGGCCCTGCTTGGCTTTTGAACCACTTAAATAAACATGCGGGATACTTTTCATCGTGGGGTAAATGTGGAGCTTGATACCTTCCTTTTACAACCTTAATCCACGACGCTTAAACGTGGCACAATGCGCTACATTCAAGAAGGGTATTCAAAGGATCATCATGTCCCACTCAAACACCACTAAAGGGAATTTCCATATTCATTTCTAGGTTAATAGCTTCGGTGAGTGTGACCTTGAGGAGAGCTCGTTCTCGGCCTAGGACAAGCCAGAAAGTTTCCTTGGAAGATGAGGAGTAAGCGACAATGGAAATGGATTCGAGAGCAGTATCATAAGCTAACCTCGTCCTCATCGCCCGGATACAACCTCATGGAACCCTAAGCACCTCGTTTGTGCGTGTGTGTGCCCAGTGTTCAGTGATATCCCAGGTGTGGCTGACTCAAGAAAATGGTGAAACTCAGCCATAGTCGGTGCTGGCTGCCCGTGGTGTTGGCCGCCAATCTGTTAAGTGTGACCATAGATGGTAGTCAGTCACGCCATGGACACCGTCGAGGAGGGGGTCCCGAAGATCATAACACCCACGTGGGCGTCAAAAAGCAGACCATCACGATAGCGGGCATTTTCCCAATCACCGGCGTTGAAGGTTGGCAAGGCGGACAGGTAAGAAAGACTCTCACCAACTAGTCAAACCTTGGCACAAGTTCTTTGTGCGGGGTAATTGGCTTTGAAGAGGCAGAAATGAGCTCGTTAGGGGCAAGTTATCTCTAGAGGATTGTCCCTGACGTCACCCGGAGCGAGGAATGGAAATATGGCATTCTAAAGTGGACTTGACCGGTTTCACTTTTTGGCTGCATTTACGCTGTGTAATTTATGAGCATTCGCCAACTCCCTGTTTAGGCGCGCAGTGAAAAAAGGAAGGGTGCCCGTCTGGAATTGGGTCGTTTAAGAAAAAGACGAGAGAAGCACCCAAAGTACTCGACATGCTGAACCAATGCATGAACGGAATAGGCAATCGACACTGGAATAAAAAAAATGTGCTCTTAAGAGCCCGATAAAAATCACATCATTGATAAATGGACAAAACTTGTCCGCTCTATTTCTCAGCATCCTGTCATTGAAGGCAAAGAGTCCGAGTTAAAGATCAAACAACAAACAAAAAAGTTCTAACGGATTCATGGAGTGAGAATCACATTTTGCGCTTGGGCAGGTGGAAAAAAGTTGCTTGCAAATAAATCAAACGGAAAGTGGATCAAAGATTCCGGGAGGGTGAGGGGAATAGAGGAACTCCCTGGAAAGTTTTTTTGACGGTGATTTCGTGTCTCTCAAAGCCCAATTAAAACTGCTCAAACAAACGGAGAAAAGTCAAAGCACGCAAAGGGACCAAGAGAGAGGAGGTTCCACTTTCATGGGACCAGAATGCAACAATGTCCATTCAAGGGTTAGCCAAGTTTGCATGAAAAGTGGCTCTCACCACGAACCTTTATTGAATTCTCAGGCTCAAACGACCTTTCTCCGAAATACCCCAGCCTTCACTCAGACAGGAAGGACCCCAAGGTTGCCCCGATTTTGGAGCACAGTCAAGGACGGAAGAGGGGGAAACGATGCCGCCTGTCCTCGGGAAAAAGGTACAGTCAGATCCCTTTGGGGGGATTTCCGGAGCTGGAAGGAGGTTCTGATATTAACTTGTGGCTTCGGTGATGAAGTGTGATCGCTGGCTTGCGTGCCATCCGTCGGGCTTGGAACTTGGAACAACAGTCATTGCTTGAATTCGACCAGTTCTCGGTATCAACCAGCCTTGCAATTGATTGAGATCGTTATCCTAAGCCTAGAATCGACTTCAAGAGTTAAATAACACGAGTTCTCGAGGGCTCTACGTACATTCCCGGAAATTGGTCGTGGCTAGGGAACAAATTTACCTACTTTCCCCAAGTTATTTTCCCTCACTCTAATTAAGAGCCCCCATTCGAGCTTCCAGGAAACCACTACAAAACTGGACTTGGAAAGTCGAATTGAAATCCATTTTCGTTTAAGAGCACAGGCAAGATACCACTATAATTTTGGGAAAAGATGAATAGTGCTAGTTCTTCCAACTCATTGTCAGTCTCGGCCAAGTTTTGCTTCCTCTTTCGATGTCTACCTTATCAGTTATCACATTACGTTCCAAGAACAATGGAAACATAACATCAAAGGAACCGTTCATGAAAGACCTTGATCGATCAGTTCTCTATAGAGACTGCCGGAATCCTTCAAAATGGGCATGATTTCGGTCCAAGCTCTTGGGGGAAAAAATGATCTCTTTCTCCTTCTTGGTCGCTTTTCCCTTCCTTTTCTAGTACCACTCATGTTAAGAGTTAGGATCCACTTTTTTGGGCGAGGGCGAGACAAAAACAAAGATAGAACCAATTTATGATAGCTTTCTTCGTCTTCGCTCAATGAGTGTTCTCCTGGAGGCCCTTGGAGACTCATTGTTGAATTGTTGTTCCAGCTTCTTTTCAATTACGTGGATCTTTTTCCAAGGCAACAGGAATTTGGTTGGTCAGGGCGGGCCTCGTATTTATATAAATTTCCCCTCCGGTCGTCAAAAACAAAAATGTTAGTGAACTCCTGGCAAATTGCCCGCCTCGCATATTGGCAAGCCATCATAATGAGCCATTTGCATGGGTGCATGCTCTAATGTTTGCGTTTGAGAGTGGTTAACCAACCAGTGAAGAGGTGATCAAAAATTTAAAGAGCTCTGCATGAGACAAGCCACCCTCAAAGGCTCCCACTTCCAATAACAATTACGTGACATGGCCTAACTATGAGTAAATCATGGGTATCCATCATTTGAAACGGCGGTGGTGGGCTTTTCAGCGACATTTTACTCGTAAAAGGAGTCTTTGAATCGATTAATACTTGTTTTTAACACTCAAATTCATGCATAGTTTGATGTCAAATGGAACAATGAGTCCATTACGGGGCTCCGTTTTTCACAATAGCTTCAATAGTTCGTAGGGCCAACACTGGGTCCCATGACAGCAAAGAAAAACGAGGCCAATTTCCTCAGAAAGACCAACGTCAACAAACAAGAACATGGTTCAGAATCGAGTTAAAATTCAATGTAAAAGTCAGACCAACCATAATTATATTCTCTAGGGACAAGCAAAAGGAACTCAATGTTTCCAGATCGTTATTTTGAAAAGGTCATATTTGATCACGCTGATGCTGGTAACGGAGCCATCCCGATATTGAGAGAGGAAGATACCACAAATTAATTAGAAATTAACGATATAGATTGGGAGGCAGCTTGCGTGCCTGGTGCTGCCATTTCGTGTGAAACCTAGGTTTCATGGTGTAGTTTCTAATCAATATTCCTCATACTCTGAAGGACATTATCATTGTGACATCAACGGTCAGTCAGATGTTAGGCCCAGCCAAAAGTACATCCAACCTCGCGTACCATATCCAAATTTGCGCCACCATCCTTTGGCATTTAATGCCGAGCTACTAGCTCCAAGGATGGTTTTGCTCATCTGACTTTGCTTATGGTGATGAAAGATGAGATCAAATCCACTTAGTGAGAGAGTAGCAAGGTTAGTGGTGTGCGATAAACCGTTTCACAGATTCAGCCGATATTTTCATGCACTTACTTCTCGGAAGGAAAGGTTGAAAGTCGGCAATGAGAGTGGCAGAGAAGAGAATACACTGACCTTTCCGACGTTAGATGTGGCAGCAGTCTTGACTGGCACCAAACCGAAGCTCGAGTTCTCCTTTTAGAAGAGGGTGGCCTGATTTTGAAGCCTGATTGAATCCGAAGACCATCTTTGGGATCGTCTCATTTGCATGAAACGTGGAACATGTTTTCCTCATGAAGTGCATTCAGCACTCGGGACGCATTAGCTATCCCAGCGCCTTCGGAGCTTCTGGAAAAAGAAAAGGGTTGGATTTCGCCACGAAAAAGGAAATTAAGCTCTTTTAATCCAATGGATAGTTCCCTCAAAGCCCTTCCAAAGATAACTTGGGTAACTATAAGAACTAAGAGGAAGGCACTTGGATCAGAAGTAGGAACTTGCTGAAGAATCAGTGTGCGGCGCTTGCCTTCGAACCACCCGTCAAGTGGACGTACTTGTGAGTACCTTGTCGGATTGCCGGAATTTGTTCCAATCTCGTTCTTTGATCGAAGTCAATGATTATTCTTGGCACGCGCGAGTCATTAGCACAGGCTTCAAGGTCTTCCAATCCAGAAGAAAAAGAGGGAAAGAAGACCAAAGAGGCTCTACATGTGGACAAATGAATATCATTATCTCCCCGTTCTGAAGTGGAGCCAACGGACGGACATCCCTTGAAACACCGATAACTATCCTCCTCCATCTCCCACTTCCCTTCCGACTTCCACTCCTACGCTCGTGAGGAAGACAAATCGAGGTGAGGGTGCCAAAGCTGGATTACCTGGATCACAAGACCAGTTGTTCCCAGTCAGATTGAATGACTGAGTGCAATGCCTTTGGAGAGAGAGAGAGAGAGAGAGAAAGAAGAAGAAGCCGAGGAAAAGTCAACGACGAGTCTGGTAAATGTATGTCACCCCGTTTCGGCAGTGACAAATGGCTCTGGCATAGGAAATGATTTCGGTCGAAGAGAGGATATGGAACCACCATCCCTACTGGGAGCGGTCTTCCAACCCAACGCTATGATAGTTGGGAGTCACGGACACGTCGAGGTTCATAATGACGATAATGATGAGGATGTTGTTGCTAGCCAGAGGGATACACATACATACTTTAGATTTTCTTGTGTGCACATACACAGTACCTTCGTAGCACAACACCCTTCAGAGATTCAAGGTAGCCGGGACATTCATGTTGGTTCCAAAATATCGGTTGCCTACAAGAGGAGAGCGATATCGAGCGGACTGGACGGAGAGGTAAGTATAAAGATTTTTGCTAGTAGCTAGAGGATGTTGCACACTTGAATGCATTCATGTTCCCAGTTGTGTTCGAGTAACAAAAGCAGGGAAACAGCGAGTGCATACATCTTCATCAGACCTCTATGCCTTGACATAATTACTTCGAGCAAGAACCAGAAGCCGCTTGCCTCTTTTTCCTCCTCTATCGCTAACCTCGTATTTCCTAACAACAACAACAACAACAACAACAACAACAACAAGGAGTACTACATACTGCGAGCCACCCCAAGATACTAGATAGTACAATAAACATGCCCATAAACAAAGTGTCCCGGCTCCATCCACGCCTAGATCTGATTGCTTTCATTGTGTCACATGAATTGATGGGAGAGGACGTGGACACCAGAGACCCATCGCCTCTGGATGGAAACCCATTCGCTCATCAGTCACCATTCTCTTTTGTTTTGGACCGTTTCCGCCGTAGATGGAGATATGGCCGCGTTGAAAGTAATGACTCAAATGCAAATGCAAAGGCGCTGGAATGCATTGGAATGAATGCATCCTTGGCATCTGGAGAATGCACATCATTTTGGTAACTGATCAAAAAAAAAAGAGCCTCCTTTGTTTCTTGTTCCATGCTTAATGTATGAAAGGAGGAACACTGAACGGACGCACGCAACAAACGCTTCCAGCCATACAGCCTTCCAGGGTGACCTTCTTGGAATGAGAAGGCCGCCCCAGAGCTTCTATCTGCATGTGTACCATGGGCATCAAAATAGAAATCTCCATCTCGAATGTAGTATACTGGTCTCCTTTGATTGGATCCATATTCCTTTCATGGACATCAAATATCAGTCTTCGATCAATAATGCCTGGGATTTTCCCGTTTTGGTCACGTTTCAAAATTTATGGATTTCAAAATTCATGGATATGGCTGTCGAAGGAAATTGGAACCCGAAGCTGGTTGGCACATGTACTATAGTGGAATATATTTATGTTGGAAAAGGCACAAGAGAGAGACCGAATATTAGATGGAACGAGCATCTGTGCCTATGTTCCCACAAAACATGAACAAGGGAGCAAAAGATGGCCGTGGTATGGACTCTTTTCGTTCGAGCGAATATCATTATGCAAGCGAGCAAAGAGACCAAGGCGAGAGCAATCGAGAGATATTATTGCTTCGGATAGAAAGCGGTACAGTATTACCCTAGTTGTTCGAGGGTCGTGGTTAGAACAAACAAATGAAATACTCTCCCTATACTAATAATTTCAAGGCTAATCAAGAAAGAAGAAACTGATTAATAGAATCCCCCAAAATATGTTGTTTTCACGTCGAGCAGAAATTGCAGAAGTTTGACGGTTAGTTTGCGCAAAAGAGCTGAACCGAGGCATTGGAAAGAAAACCAGTTAGGGCAACCTTCTCGGTTTTCTGCTCGACAAGCGAACAACTATTTTTGTCGGAGTCTACCGATTAGTGATTACTAGACTTGTACAAAAAATGTTGTTTGTATGTCGAGCAGACCAGCCTGTTTCATTCCCAATCGTTGGCTTCAGCTATTTCGCACATCCGAACCCTCAAACTTCTGGAATTTCTACTCGACGTGGACACAACATATTTTGTCGGAGTATAGTGATTACTGTTTGAAAAGGCAAGGAGTCTGGGCGTTTGAACTGTTCGTCCATAATCATGAGGATTAAAAGCCAATATGCATCTTGGTAGATATTTGAATTGAGAGGATGGACGCTAAATTTTGTCTCTAAAAAGCATTAGGATTATAAACTAGAATGTACTCTATGATAGAGTTAAGTTAGCATTTTCCTTCTCTTTGTCTGAAACTCGTACGGTTCTTGCGTTACAAGGAAAATGGTGAAAGTTGCCCTTTTTCAGTTCTTGTGAGCCACTCCCCTGTGCAAAGTAAGGCAAATTGGACTGAAATCTCCATTATAAATCCAAGTGCAAATGAGAACATTCTTATATTTTGGATGATTATTACACTAGCTAATAAAAAATAATTGTTATTCTTTATCGTTCAAAGCAAAATCTAAGGAGTTTGATTACCAATCTAGCATAATTTCGCTCTGAGTTTGAGGTATCTAACAAGCCATACGTAGGGAATTGAGCAAAAAGCCCCCCTATTAGACTCTGTGACCACTTTTCCCTTAAGCCTTGCACTTAACCATTGAAGCAGATTATCTACCAACTTTTTGAAGCTAAATGAGTTAATTGTCGAGCGTGAATTTTCCCTCTTTTTCCTCAAGTCCAAGTTTGTTCTGAAAAGGCATCACGCGTCATCGTTTGCTTCGGTGAGTTTTCTGAAAAAGATCCCATTTGATGGCAGAGTACAAATATCTTTTCGAGAAGATGGAAAAGCTACCTCGGATCGTGGTCAAAGGAATTCGACCTTCGAGACTGAATTTTATCGGAAAAGGTGTCATGCGAAGAGGATGCCATTGTTTCGAGACATTTCCTCATTGCTCAAATGTTCCCTACCAAGATCAATCACTCGAAATGACTCCATCTTCCGGACCAAATGGAGCGATCTTTCTTGCCTTCAACATGACAAAACTAGATACTGGCAGAGCCTTAAAGAACAGGTTGTTCTCAATGAAATGAACATTTTTGAGCGACCGTCAGAAAATGAGAGACCTTGTACGAGTGGTTCTGAAAGGGATCGGAAAGCAATTGCCAGTTCTATGCCATCCTTCTCGATCCATCGTCAAACACAATGCTAAATGCAAAGCCATCAAGGGATCCACGGCGGTCTCTAGCACAACTCGTCCCTGTCATGGATTGTGAGTGTGCATTGGATGGCAGTGTAAGTGCCATTTTCAAGTTGCCAACAAAGAATCAAGGGTTCAAGTGCCGAACAATTGCCGTCATAAAACCTTCACTGAGGTTATTCTTCCTTGTTTTTTTCTTTACCGGGGATATTTTAGGAGATTTCTTCGTTCTTTTTACTTATACCTATGTACTGTCCCCATCGGATTTGCCCAGGAACTGTTCCAACCTAGGTTCTTATGTCCCAGTTTCCCCATCCAACGTGAACTGAAAACGAGATAAAGGGAATTTACTGCAAAGAGCCTGTCCATGCTATGCAACGTAGATCTGCACTGAAAACAAAAATGTGAAAAAAAGTCTGAAGAAGTTGAGTATTGTTTTCGCAAGATTTCGAGATAGTTTGTATTTGGTAAATATTTGTACATGGGCATCCCGCCAAAAATGAAGAGAATCGTGCTGGCAACCTGACAACCTCATGTAGCTGTATGTAAACATGTCATTGATAGCGTGATCTCCACCGATTACCTCGTAAAGATCTCCTCTTCATTTTCATGAATGGTTACTTTGTGTACCCACTGTCCAATTTGACATTTATTCCTAAAGTACCCAAATTCGAGGTGCACATTAGCTTTTTTTTTACTTGTACTACGAATACGTGGACTTGGTCTCTGTTGGGAATCCCATGTTTCTTCGAAGAACGAACCCATCCAGACTCGAGCTACGGTTAGTAATCTTGCGGGGATATTCTAGCGCCTTTGGCTTCTGAAAACTTGGAGAATGTGGTGAATAATTAATGCTCCTTTCATTGTACAAGATGTGGCGATGGTCGTGGTGGTGGTCGTCTAGTTCGAAATGATACCAAGACGTCCCCAACTCCCACGGCCATGCTTCGATAGATATTCTGAAGCATCTTCCTTATGCTTGAGGTGACAGGTTTCAGTGTCATCTATCTACTCTATTTCTTTCTGTCTTTCCTTCACTTCTCGGAGATTGAACTAGCAACTTTGATGGAGATGGAGGTATACTATTGAGGTTATTTTCTGCATTGTAAACGGTGTTCCTTGAAAAAATATTCATAGACGAGAGATTTACTGGATTTGAAATTTGGTTCCTAACGGAGCTCTGATTGAAACTCATGCATGGGAATAGAGGCATGCTATTTGAGAAACATATCGAATCGTTTCATTATGCAAGACGTTGTACACCTTGAGCGAGTGTCAATAGCCCTTGATTATGACCGTGAAGGAGAGAAAATCCCGACCTTTCTCACGAGAAACGCTGACCACTCTTATGTAGATATCCCAATGCATTAGGCGAGCATCCAATGTTAAAGTGCCCAAGGCTGTATGTTTAATGGTCAATAATATAGATCTGAACAATAAGACGAAGAGAAATGTCTGGTCAAGATATCATTTCCCTCGACTTCTTCCCACTAAACAGAGAGGGCTATTTGGCTAATTTGTTCCAATCCTCGGCCGAAAATCTCGACCCTGAGACGGACCCAACTTTCTCTCACGCTCCTTCAAAGCCCTTTACAACCTACGTAGCGTACAGTGCTCAGAGCCGAGGATTGGGTCTCTTTTCCCCCCTATAGATATATATCCACCCATGAAGGTCCCTTGTCTTGTCGGTCTACTGTAAACTTCCCTGGGTCTAATGGCTTTCTACAATTGTCTTTTGGCACAATTTGCTCTCTGAAATGGCCTTCGGCCAAAGTACTGTGTACCCCGACAACTCACTCATTCGATCCGTACCATCATCTGTTCTGAGAAGTTCCCAACATTATTACGTAGGCATGGCTGTTGGCAAAGTTGTTTGTATTACGCGCAGCATTGTTCATCGAGCTCGAGCTGGTTTGATTGTCTCTGTTCCCTGTTCCACGGTCACGATGAAGGCGCATTTCAAGAATTCCAAAGACTCTCGGCCATATTGATAGAGAGTGTAATTAGTCGCCAAGAGCGAGGCCGTCCAGTGTTCATCCTGAGGCCTTCAGTGGGTTTGGCAGCCAATTGAAATGTGAGCTCAAGTCTGGTGAGAAGGAACCCCATCGATTGGCCGAATGACCTCGATAACAAGCCATTGGCTATGTGCTTGTTCCTCTCCTTCTTTCTCGAGGTCCTCCTCTTGGTCGAAGTAGTTTTCACACATCTCGTTGTGGATCTCGGACCATCCTAAAACAGAGCAGGGAAAAGAAGGCTTGGAGAACGAGAGGAGAGAAGGAAAAGGGCTCGGGAAGGCTCCTCGAACCTCCTCGAGGCAAAATAGACCTCTTGTGTCGGAATGCCCGTCTTCTTGTCTTTTTTCCTCCCTTCAACTTCCCGCAAAAAGAGCTCTGTGTCTTTCATCCTATCTAGGTATTGATATTGGTCTACCCAGAATGGCATTTTGCGTTACAACCACCCAATATGAAGAACCGGTTATGGAAGCAAAACGAACCAGTTTTCTACATTAATTGAGTTGGCAGAACTTGGTAGGCACTCGAGAGTGTTTTCTTAGGAAAATAGATCAAGACAAGAAGAACTCAGCACATTTGATTTATGATGTGGGTTCCCCTGTCCTCATCGATGTTGGAACATGAACCATGAACAAAGACAATTGTCTTTTTGGGTGAAGGCATTTGAAGACTCAGCAAGTTGGAATGGAGGTTCTTGGTTCTTCAAAAACTGGTTCCCTTCTGGCTCAGTTGGAAATTATTATTTCCATTTGCCCTGGGTTCCACTGAGCCCCAAACGAACGAGATGGATGGAACACGGAGGGATCAGGAAACGAGTAAAATTGTCAGCCATCGAGATCGCGGGGAAAAACACCACCAAATGGTCCTCGTGTGATGTTCGAGTGCACGTGACATGTTGAAAACGAATGCGATTTCCCAGAGGAATTCCAACGTGCAAAACTTGTTCCTCGGCCTTCATTCTAGGGAACACAAGAATTGTCGCTTACTCAAGTCAAGGTCCCGGTTGAAGATAAAAAGGCTGCCTTTTCGTCCCCCAAGTCCAAGATTATCGTTGGATCAGTCTTTCCATCTGAGGTAGCTAACTTTTTGAGCCGTCCAATTTCCTCCTCAAGGCCTCGAATTTTGGTGTCTTGATGTAGAAAAAAATCATGGCCTTCTTACCAGTTGAGAGCACCCGGTGTATTTATGGGCCAACTTCTAAACGCTCCTCAACTGGATATCCGTACTATAGTATATCGCGCACCATTATTGCAAAATTGATTGTCACGTGGTTAGGACACGTTAAGTAGTAGGTGTGAGTGACACAAATGTCACCCATTGGCCTTTATTATTTCCTGTACATAACATGCAACATTGCTCTCGCATTGAAAGCTCTCTTGATGCTTTGTTTTTGAAAGCAATAGGCTCTTTGATATTATGGATGCAGTGAGCGAGAATGACCCAAGAGCCCTATGGATATCTTCATCCAAATATCCTTGACCAAACACATTAGGAAATTGACCTTCAAGTGGACTTGCTTCCGATGAACGAGAGATGGACCCACGGACTCGGCCAGCCCGGGCAAAAAGAAACACTTTGGGAAATTATGCGTGAAATTCTGGCTCAATCAAGCGATTCATTTCTTCTCTCATTTCCTCTGACCGAGGTCGTTGGATTGTGACCAAGTCAATGTTTTTCCAGAGAACGACCGACGCACCCAAGTCCTTGAGCTCGATGAAATTGTTGTGGTCCTTCAAGGCCAAAAACGAGCCTCCGCGCTCTCCTCCTCTTTTCACTATTTGTGGACTACATTCTATTCTTGGCAGGGCATTCATGATCGATGAGACTTATCTTCCATTGCCAGAAACATAACCGAAATGGGGGCGGTTAATAGTACGTAGTACGTATGGAGCCACCAACGCCCCTTCCTTGAGAAGAGTAGCCCCACCATGTGCCTGATGTGCACAAATTGAACCTGAGGTGGAAAACCTGCTGCTCAGTGAGCTTTCACAAAGGCCAAGGCTAAGCTTGCTGACCGTAAGTCCTCGGCGTGTCACTCTTTTGAAACCCTCTTTCCCTGCTTGGAGTGGCTCATATCAATTGTAATAACATCATAGTAGACACTAGAGAGGGTGCATGCATTACGGCTTGCCCAAAAAGGTGGTTGGTGAGCATTTATAGAGCTGAGAGATTTGGATCAAATAGAGTTTGGTGGAAAAACACATTTTCAGCTCTGTCGATAACAAGAGTACGCGCTTTTGCCCAAACAGGCTCTTGTTAGGAAAATAAACAGCGTTTTATTATTTAAGAAAATATCTACAGTACATGTTCGGCACTTACCAAAAGAGCCCTCTCCAATGTTATTTTGAACTGGATGAGCTTCTTTAGGCGATTGTTATTTGCTGCTTTAGCCGTCCTATTCGAGTGTCTCACCACACATGCTTTATACATATGTAGAAATAGACGGAATAATGCTTTGTCTTGGCCAGACACCCTGACTTTGTCTGGTTTTAAAACACTGCTCAACGCATAATGCATTAATACATCTGTGTGGATCTGGTATGTAATAAGTGATGATGAGGCTCATTAGATATCTAACAAGGGCTCATATACACCGTTAACGAGATCCCTCCAAAACGGTACTACAACTCACTAATTTGTTTGCAACCTTGCTTATGGTGAAGCGGAACCTGGATATTTGTCTAGAAGGACCAGAAATACTTATCTATGTGATACTTAATGCTTAAAAAGAAAAGTCATTTTCTGAGTTAGGACATCGTATGATCATTGAGGCTTGAGACTATATGCATGGAAGGCATACAATATACTGGAAAAATAAATATGAAGTAAAGGGCATTAAGCAATTTTTTAACATTGATCTGTGAATCAATTTGTATGTAATGTTAGAAAATGATCTTCTATTTTGTGCATTTCAATCACACCAACTAGCTTTGAAAAAGATTAGTTTATTTTACATCCTGGGGTGTTCATCAACGAGTAAAAGAATCTAAAGGCTTTCAAAAGAAAATCCCCTTTCATAAATGAACGTTAAATCGATAACCGTTAATTAACCATGTCGACTATTTTATCAACAAAACACGACTTATGGATACTTTTTGAAATCAGGATATGCAAAAATACATGATCAGCGAGTTAGTAAAACATCCTGATGGAAAAGACACACCATACACTTCAAAACAGTTTTAAACTTGTGTGTCTACATCGTATTGGTTATTGGTTTAAACAATAAACTTGTAAAATATTATGACGTTATTTTTGTAACTTGAACATTCTTTTGTGGTTTAGATGTAATGAACACTATTTTTTGACCAATTCACCAATTAATATGTGACAATCATCTATCAAGGGGTCACATTTAAAATCTTTGGATTAGTTTGTCTCAACTACTAACTAAACAATAGGTTTCAAATTTGAAATCAAGATGCACCAGTCACACATCAGTATACCAGTATAATAGCACCCTTATAATATTAATAATAAAATTTGAGTGCGTTTTAGAATATAATACATTTTTTTTATCTAACTTGCTGTTCATATGTACTTGATTCACTTGGTAGCCTGATTTCAAAATTACTTTTATATGTGCAAACACTTTTGACCTAAGTAATGGCCTAGAAGACAGGTGAATAAAGGGGATAGTGTCAGTTATTTCATTTTAGATAGCAAACGATTAGCGTTACTGTTTTTGATTCGTTAAATCTTTAGTTGAGTCTGCTATCTTATTGCACATTGGAACATATAGTGGCATGCTAATTGTCCAAGACAAAACCGATAAGTTAATGAATACTGAAGTTTAATTCATAAGTGACGGAGTGAATTTTAACACAGTTAACTATATACACCACCTTACGATCGACTCAGGTATCTGATACTGCCCTTCATTGTGACTTGGTTTGTTGGTTCAAATGTTTCTTTTAGGGAGGCGAGACCCGTTTTTGTCTGTCATGTGACTTTACAATGGTGGATGGGACATTTGTTTCTTTTGGAGAGCCAGTGCCAAGCCAAGGTCTGACATGGCCTCAGCCTGGAAAATGACGACAAATGATGGTTATTTTACACGGTCATATATTTCATCCTGTATGTATTGTTGACTTCCGGGCTTGATGGTAGATAGATAGGGAAGTGCAATGTCCTGTGTATTCAGAATTTACATCAGGAACCTGAATGAGCCCCGGCGGATGGATCTTCTTTTTCCTGGAAAAAAAGTCCAAGTAGTGTGAAGGCCTGGCACTAGATGAATACGGCGAAGCACTATCTTCCCTCTAGTGTGTTTCGGGTCCATGTTCTAATGCCTTTTAAGAAAAAGTAGAAGACTGAAGGCTTCCTCTTCTTTCTTTTTTCTTCTCAAGACTTTGACTTATCATAGTTTGAGATGGATGAGGCAGTGTCTGTTCGCTGGCGCCTGAGGGAGCTGTGGTTCATTGGCTCCTCTTGATATGGCCAGGATAATATGAGCGCAATTGGATTAGATTGCCTAATCGGCCCCAAAAGCATTGGTGATAAGCTGATCATTGACAAGCAATAATACTGCTTGACACCCCGAGTCCGAGTCCGAGTGTGTATTATCAGCATACTCGCTCATTTCCACTTATCATTGATTAATTCATGGATGGATCTTTCTATCTATCTATACCATTGTTCCTCTTTGGATCCCTGGAGAGGGGAAGACTCCTTTATCAAGGTTGGACAGAACTCAAATCTCTTACCCTCATCCTCCGCAGATCTCTATCTCACACCCACCAAACCCCTTTTCTCCATCGGTAGCAGCTCGGTGGTCCACTTTATGGTCCCAGTTCCATGTCCTTAATCTCACACTTGAGTGAGCAACATCTTGCATGAGAAGTGTGTACGATACAGCTGTCACAGTTGCCCACTTTCTTCATCAACCATCCTACCAATATTTCTGCGAGGCACTACGTCTTGCTATTCCTAATCTACTGAAAGCTCAGCTCACTTCAACAATGTGGTCAAAGAGCATCCAATATAGCCTTAGTTTGCATGGTGTGCCATCACCGACAAATCTCCCATTATTGGGTGAAAGATATAGATGTGGACTGTTAGCGGTTACGCGCAGAAGGTTTCTTGACAAGGATGTGGTTCTCTCCGCCCACATTCGTGTCTCCTGACTCAAGGTTCGTTCGCATGAAAGCCTTTTCTTTGGCTGCTCTATATCTTTGAGAGGGTGAGACTAGGATGTCATTTGCTAATTAACTTGTAGATGAGCGTCTTTATGACATTTGGTCGTAACATGGATTCAAACATAGTGCAAGAGACTGAAGGGTCTCGACACTCGAGGAACATGGTTAACTCCAAAGGGTTTCAAACGAGTTTGACAATGTTGAGGAATAGGAGTTTCCCTCCGCCATTTTAGCACCTCGGAGGTTTCCAATGCAAGATTGGATGGGACTGTGCCGTGTTGTGTCCTTGACACGGCTCCGACAAATCACTGGTTTGCACCTAATCTGGAATGCGGTCGACCAAATCACGGAAGCAGGCCGAGTCTTCCGGGTCATTTATAATTCAAAACGCAGCACGTGGAGCCTGAGTTTCTCCTATATACTGATTCGAAGGAAAAGATCACCACCGATGAGCCCTAGAGAGATCAAGGCCTCGTACATTGCATGCATTTCCTCTGGGCTTGGTTTGGCCTTTGCCTCGTTGACTCAGGATGCATTCTAGGCACAAAAAAAGATCCGTCCTTGTCTTGAGAGTGCTTTTTGCAGGCTTTTCCTATCCAAAGTTTAGGCTGAAGGTTTGGTTTGCTTACAATGACATGACGATTATCATATAATTTAGTTTTATTTGATGTTATGGGTTTTGTCCAAAATAGGATTGTTTTTCGGTTCTCGAAACCAAGTATGACGTCTTCCGTTGGAACGCGATAGAATCACCTTGAATTCTTCGAAGCAATCCTTGGAAACCCCAAGGAGAATGATTGAGCTCTTAGAGTATGGTCATTGCTAGAGTTTATGACTCAAGAGTTTTTTTTTCCTCCTTCTTGTCTCGGCCCTTTCGAGGCCTTTCCACTTGCTGATCTCGAGTAAAGACGATCTTTGAGACTGATGAACCACATTGTGGTGGAAGAGCAAGTATTTCCCAAGAGATAAATGAGAAAGACACTTTGCGAGAGCTCTCTTTGGTGTTGCTCCACCTCCACCTCCGCCTCCTCCTGAGCATCATTTCACCCACCCACTTGAGGATTGTGTCTTGACGTCCATGATCCCAATTTGACGGGTACACACTCGTTGCTCCTTTTCACTGAAAACTCAAGTGTTCCACCAATTCACGGGGGCGTGCTCGTCGTCCTCTTCCTTCCTTCAAGGGTGTGGATGTTTTTGAAACCCTTATCATTTTGCTCACAATCTCACGAGCGGAAGGCTGAAGCCCATTATTGCCAATCAGTTGTGAATCGTGCCCAAGTGGCCTTGCGTGAGCAGAAACGTAGACATCAGGCTGACCATTCATTGGTGGGGAGATTCAAGTGTGATTGGAACTACCTTTACTTTTCAGAACATACAATCTTTACCGGATCAAATTTCAAACACATCCAAGTTCGTACAAAGCAGGCTTCTCTCACGTACTTTTTTGAAGACGGTTTACTTTCGGTTTGGCCATTCTGGAGAGCCGACCTGATCTTTGCGGAAATGCCTCGTTTATCCCCTTTCAGCCACGTCCAAACTGGATCGATCATAATCGGTCCCAAAATATTATTCCCCAACACAAACTTTTTTTAAGTTCTTGTCCAGGATCCCCTTTTTTCATCGGCATTGAATGGGCTCAAGTGCCGAGAAAGTCTGAAGAATCTCGGCAGGGTTCCATTGATTCCTTGAGTGGCTCTTCGCCATTGAGAGACAGGGAGGGGGTAACTGGCTCTTTCTTTCTGTTCCAGTGTGAACAGTGCTCAAATTCTACCGATTATCATGTGCAGGGCCCCGTACCTTTCTTTACGAAGTTCCAAGTTCTTTTAGAAGTAACTCTACGAGTATTGGTACATTTCGCTACTTATGCCTTGTATTTGCTTTCGGCTCCAAAAGTAATTTGGAAGTACACGAGTGGATAAAAAACGGGGGAGAGGGGGGCTAAGGCTAGGACGACATAAAATGGATGAGAAGTAAGATTGGGGACGAGCGGTAGAGTATTTGGGGCGCCCTTTTCCTCTTTTTTGCCTTGTTCCCAGCGTCCTGACCGACTTCTTCCCCCGAGTTCTCTCCATCCAAAAGGTGATTGATTAGAAAAAAGGAGGGTTGCCAAATTGGATTGAAACGATGAATTGTTGCTTAAATATATTTCACGTTGTGTTCGCATTTTGTACAAATTGAGCCCTTTCCTGAATCAGTAGTCGGAGTCGGGCACAAGTTTACCGAATTCAACCGTGTTGTACAACGATTCGGCCGCATCACAAGGCACGGCATCCAGCTCGTAGTTGCAGGTCAGTGTTTGTTGGTCAAAGATGGTTCCATTGCCACAAATGAACGACCATTGAGCCGTTTCAATCACAGACCCTGCGTCATCCTCAATAGGCAAGCAAATATGGAAGATCTGGCAGTTGTTGCTCACATCCGCATAATAGCCGTACTCCCTAGCCTCACAAGAGAATCCCAAAGATAAAGGCTGGGCTAATAAGGTCTCAGCATCGGCAGGTAGGAGGTAACCTTGTTGATTGGGGCTGGGGCTTTGTCCATCAGGATATTGTTGAGGCAGAGCTAAGAAACCCGCAATAGAAGTGCAAAGAAGGATCAATACGGTCTTGGGAAACATGGTGGAAGTTGCTAGGGGTTTTGGTTGTTGTTCGTATGGTTGAGCGCAAAACAAACTGATGGTTATAAGGCAAGCTGGCAAATCTATTTATAGCTGTGGACAAGATTCAAGATTTCAACATCCATGCAAATTGACCACGCTTATACCTACCGGCGTCATTGCGTTCTATATGGAATCTTCCTTTCCTTGTTTGATGCGTACAAATCCAGTTTGGGAGATGTGCTTGACCCTTAAAGCTTCAAAAGCGCTTTATAGAAATACCACCAATCAAACGTTTGTACTTGCGTACGGCTCGAATTGTGATTGAAATTGAAGCATCAGTTTATCAATGAGGTTATTTTATACCCTATGGTCTTCGGTACTACTCATGGAAAAGTGCTTTATTGAGTACCAATCCGACGATCGAGACATCTTTCATGCAGATCGAGGAAGGTAAAACGAGACAAACATACCGGTATCTTCATTCAGAGTACTCTTGACCGTCGATGGTACGTAGTTGTTGACCAACTTCACAACATGTTTTAGTGAATCCTCACCTCAAATGCTCAACTTACGGTCGATCTCAACAAGATGGGATTCGAGATTGGCAGAAGTCATCGTCTCTGGCCACTTGATAAATTGTTGACGGGCAACCCTGATTGCACAACATCGGGAAGGCAAGTTTTCCTCAAAGTTCTCTTCCCGATTAGTTTGGTTGAACAACACATCGAGTATTCAACCAAATTGGGGAGCTCATACGATTCTACATATGTATCTTGTATTATGATTCAATTAACGGAGTTCCCACCACTGGGATTCATTCTGATTTCTCTGTCTATTTCAGGCGTGTGAACCGGCCGCTCATTTGGCCTTGGAGGACGTGAACAACTACCCTAATCTATTGCCAGGATATCATCTGAATATGTATTGGAACGACTCAGGAGTAAGTTTTTGTTCTTGCTACATTTAAGTATCTTATTTCCTTATTTCGTCCTTATCCAGATCATGATCATCACCTTTATCCAGGTGAAGGAACATCGGAGTAAAAGAGCTCTTAATAAGCTCGTCATCAAATGACCCAGAGTTGAGAGGGAGCCTGAAAGTAATGACCGAACTTTGAACCATGCCATTTTTCAAGACCTTCAAAATGGCCTCCATCGCACAACAGCATCAATTTATCAGGCTTTTAGAGGCATGAGACTGGCACAAAAGACAAGGAAGGCCAAGGGAACATGAGGGAGGAGGAAGTCGCTTTATCTTGGCTAAAAAAGGGCTGCAGAGACTAACCGAGTTCATGTCTACGTACCTAGCCGGTCTTGTCTGTGCTTGTTCCATAAAGTGGCTTTGGGTATTTTTTGACGACATTTTACGAGGCGTTGAAAAGAGGTTTCAGTCGCGTCAGAACAAACGTCTTTATGATCTCAACAAGCCTGTTATAAAAGTTTTCTTCGCCAATCTTGATAGTGGGCCATGTTACGAATTGGCTTTTTGCTTGGGGTTATGAGCTCAGGACTCTTAAAACGCTTAAACTCGTGATCGGGAGCTTTGGAAGGGCTCGAGTTGTCTTTTTTGGAAAAGGTTAAAAACCCGACAATTTTTACGGGCAGAGATGGAAAATTAAGGAATATTTTTTTTTGCTTTCATTTCCGTACATTGTTATGGAAGGAAATTGCAATGAATTTGTCTGATGTAAAAGGAAATATTGGGAATTCAATTTATATGACATTTGTGTTTTCCATCCATGATTATAATCTAAACTCTTTTTTTTTTTTTGAAATTTAAATTTATGATTAAGACCTCTACGATTTCACGTGGTAACACTGTTTCATTAACGAGGGGATAAGGCACTCCCTGACATTTCGAATGAGCAAAATCGCTTACTCCAAAACTGAAAGAGACTATCCACGAATGAGGATAAATTAGGCTCGACAAAGAGCTTTTTAGATTTCTGCGCGACTTCGAAGAACGTTTTAATAGCACTTCATTATTGTCCTCACCTTGGCTCCTGAAGCAATTTTTCCAGACCATTTCGCTCTTGTTTCTTCAAAGGTAATGATTAACAATGTGTTTAGTGTATATAGTGTTCAAAAAGCCACATTGGATCAAAAATCACGGCTTGCAGATCCGTTCCACTTTTGCCTTGCATGTGAAGAGTGCGTAATCAAAGTTCTCCTTTCAACTCAACAACTCACACAAGAAAAGGTGGAATGAAAACCAGAAGAAGAAGACCACATAAAAGAGTTGGAAGATAAGAAAACTTTTCTATATTTGCGAGGGGAAAAAAACGATGAGAAGAAAGTTGTCGTCTAAATCAAAACCGTTTGTCGGTCGTTGTGCTCGATTTGAAATGGACCTTGAGCTTTGAGATGGCTCGTCAAGTAGACGAGCCTTCAAAAGCCAATCTAATCCCGCACTTTCAACTCGAGGTCTTCTTGCTTGGTTATGCATCACTTTCTCTCTCTCTCTATATTTATATATATATACCTATATATAAAAAGGCCATGTCCAGGGGTAATCCAAGCATGGCTAAGGTAGACTAACGGATTTTGTCTCTCTGACTCTGTGGGATATTCTGGAGGAAAACTTGTTCCAGGTGTCAGATTCAGTTCCTGTCAGGTGCTTATTCGTTAAACTAGAATGGGGGGTCCTATTTTCCTTCAGCTAATTCTATTTCTCGTTTGTACTCCCCTTTTGCAGTGTGATGCCGGCAAAGGTGCGGCTGTGATGTACGACCTACTTTACAGCAAGCCTCAAAAAGTGCTCCTTTTGGCCGGGTGTTCCACAGTGTGCACCACTGTCTCCGAGGCCTCGCAGCTTTTCAACCTCGTCACAGTGTGTTATGGTGCCTCTTCGCCTGCCCTTTCCAACAGGTAAGGTCCACATAAAATTGAATTTTATGACTTTAAGACACTTCTCGCCGTTTCTTCTGCCGTTCTGACTCCTTGTGACCCTTCTCGTTTTATGTTGTTTCATGGATCTTGCTTGATAGCTTTGGGCAAGGGGACTAGAATAATCCAAGTTTTCTTATTACCCATTCATATTGTTCCTCAATCCAATAAAGTTTTCGTGTTGACTGTTGAAAGAAGGTCCCATGTACAGTAGTATAGCTCGAGTGGAAATATGCAGTGGCTAAATCGAGGCTCAAATGAAGTAAAGACCACTCGCTTTTTTGCCGTCAACCTGTTACATACGAGTTGGTCGGCTAAATGAAGATCAATGGCTGGTTTCCAATCTGATCTGGAGCCCGGAAGGTCGAGATGGACCACCTCTCTCTTGAGCTCCTGTCTGCTCAAAAGCGTGGAGAAAAAACTCGGACCGAGGCTCCAAATGGAGGTGCTAGGCAGGCCGTGATTTTCGATTTGGACTTGTACATCTGACGGAATGAATGATTAATGATCACTCGAGCGGATCCGTGGCCAAGCCGAAGTAGAAGAAGAATGAGGAGTAGAACAAGGTGGAAACTGGAACGCTTTTCTTACCCCTAATTATAGGAACATCAAACTAAGGAGCTAGACGACGGCCAAGATCACGACCCGTGGAACACTTGGAACCGGTCGACAGAGAGCGAAAGCGAGAGGAGCGTCGTTGATGGAGCAAGTTTAGCCATCACGTGCTTGAGGTTCATTGTGCAACGCCCAGGATCGTGGTCATGTCGGATTGATCTTCGGTCTGCCGGGTCCATGAGGACTCCTCAAGTTGGATCAGATCGGACCCGAAGATCACACCTCGGTCTCTCTCAACACTTTTCCCGACGCCTACTAACAGGCACCTCGGCTAACTAAGACCCCTTTATCTGGACCCTCATCTTCGTTGGGAAAGATCTAGGATGAGCGAGGAGATGGTTGCTCGGTCGGTGGTGGGTTGGTTGTGATGATGGTTGGTTAGAGACTGAGTGAGTGAGAGAGTGAGTTCGTGGCTGACGATCTGGGTGGGGGTTTGCCGCCTACCTTCGGGCCAAAAGTTTTTTTATTCGTTAGCGAGCCTAGTCTCACTTTTCCTGGAGGAACGGGCACGGAACATGAGTGTGGAAGGAAGACTAGCTACCAGCTACTAGCTACTAGCTAGCTGGGAGTCTGTAAAAAAATAAAAGTTTTCCCTCATCTTGATGGACCTTCGTTGGGATGTCGGCTCTGTAGCATTTAGATTAGAGGAGAGAAAGAAACGAAGAGGAGGAAAGAGGATCCTCCCTGACTTTTGAGGGATGAGGAAATTCGATTTGGCCAAGAAATTTCCTTCCGAACGAACAGCTCTTAGTCTAAAGTAAACAACTCCACTCGTCTCAAGGGTTGTTTAGCTAATCCAAACCGTCGAGAGGCTCGAGTGAGTCGTCCTCTTCTTTTGGACCCTGCTTAGCTAGGATCAAAATTGATTTGGAGAGACCGTGTGCCAAGAATGCAAATGCTGACAAAGCATATCCATTCGATGTCAATCAGAGCGTACTGCCAATTTCGGTTACTCGCTGAACCGCAATGATTTCTTCTTTCGCAGTGATTGGATCCAGTCTCTTTTGTGTGCTGTGCCCTTGGGCTCTCGTATGCCATTCTATGCGCTTTGCCAATGAGTGGGAGGAATCAACGTATTGGATCGGGATATCGGGATATCCTCAGCCTCCAAAGATTGCTCCTCTATACTATGTGATGGTCCTCTCCACCATTTATCTCACTTCCCTTACCTTGCTTGCAGAGGGGTCATTTTTTTCCTGGAGGAAGTTTGATATTGACGAGTTGCAGGCAGTGCATAAAAATTGTACTCAAAGTCATTGCTTTAGCATAGAGCCTTGCAATAGGAAATTGTCACTTCACAAGAGTTCCAAACAATTCCTCTAATTTTTAGCAAAACCATTGCACTGTGGCCAACTTTGAGATCCACGTCAAAGGCATTGACTAGTATGCTATTGACATTTTCCAACTTATATGGTAACAAGATGAGCTCATTACTTAATTCACATTCTGGTGTGAGTCTTTTCCCCTTTTAGTTTGAGCCACCTACGTGGTCAGGATAAATGATAAGTTGCCAATACGAAGTTGTACCTAATTGCATGCAAAAAAGGGACCAGTTGATTTTGGGCGATATTTTCAAGTGTATTTCAAAATATACATAACTTAGTGGAAAAACACACAGTTTTAAAATGTATTTATTGTATGCTTTTTGGAACTGTACATGAATATGGCACCCGAATCAAACTTGTTCCTTTCGGGCTCCTGATTTCACAAATAGCTTGTAACTATTCTTATGAAATTTCGATTTGGCAGCTTTCCGTTTTTGACAAGCCTGAATTGGGAACTAAGCTCCTCCACTAACTAAGAACACAATTGGAATGGTCAGGGTCCAAAAGATTACGACCTG
Source organism: Tigriopus californicus (assembly GCF_007210705.1). Taxonomy (NCBI): domain Eukaryota; kingdom Metazoa; phylum Arthropoda; class Copepoda; order Harpacticoida; family Harpacticidae; genus Tigriopus; species Tigriopus californicus. The sequence goes on along the minus strand of NC_081449.1, from coordinate 3,177,472 downwards.
TGTTGGGTTCAAATGCTTGAATGTGGAACCTTTTGGGTCAGCAGAGTACTTTCATTTTTCGTTTAGACCACCGTGTTGGAGTATGTGTTGCTTTTGAATCGAACTAAACGAGGAAAGTGCTGCTTTCCCCGCCAAGCCCACATTGTCTTCTCCGTAATGAAGTGATTACCTTCGAGCTGATGCAAAGGTCCTCCAAACAAAGCCTAAAAGAACAAGCTATTGGCCTGAAGGGTCCCCAGGGAGTTCATGGGATTCACAATGTATCCATCCAACCAACAACAGATGCTGTTTGTTTGGTTCGGCCTTCTCTGATTGTTTGCAACAGAAAATGTCGTATCAGCAGGTCTTGATTAGGGGAAGGCAAGGTTTTCTCTGGCTCCTTTTGATAGCCTCAAAGGACCTAGGGAAAAAACGAACGAAAGACAGAAAGGCCGGGACGTGAGACGAGAATGCCAATTGATCCAGTTTGGGTGCCGTAACGTCCATCCATGAGCTCGCTTTGTTAACGCCCTGTTCTATGATGACAATGAAACTCTTATTTACTCTAACGACTTTCGTGTGTGTGTGTTAGTGTGAGTGTCTCTTTCTCTCTTCGTTGGAAGGGTAAAGGGTGACTGTCCGTCCTCTCCGCTTTTGGGCCTTCCCTCATCTCTTTGAAACCAAGTTAGGTCCACTCACTTTCCACGAGGAAGCACGGGTCGTAAAAAGATTTATGGAAGAGTGGAAGCCCGGCATTGCAACATGGTTGTCAAGCCCAACAACCAACAAAGCTAGCTTGGCGTGGACATTGGCTGTTGACTATGGCTGGTGGCCTCCTTGTTTAGATACACAGACAGGATGGAGAGAAGACGAAGAGGAACAAGGCACATCCATAATCAAGTCCCAACTTGCCAAAACAGCAACGACGACAACTGATTTCCGTTGGTTGGTTGGTAGGTTGGCTCCCATGTCGATCCGAGGTGCAATCTGAGGTGATGCCAACCCATATTTGGATGGATTATGCTTTCCAAGCAGGACTTTGGGTTCAGTTCCCTGATGACCTGGAACAGTGTTGCAAATATCTTCACAACGTCTTAATGCATCTTAAGAGGAAAACGTGACCAATTGTTGGACGCATAAATAGGCTCTGGGATATTTTCATTTTTGAACTGCCTTGAATGGCCCTCAGAGTGTGGATCTGATACTCAACCGAAACATAAGGCGACCGAAAAAAATATATCCCAGCTCTCTCTTAAACACGAGGAAAGGGTCTGGTCCAAGGGTGGCCGTTTGGTAGCAAGGTGGACTTAGCCAAGGATTTGTGGGGATTTCGAGTTTGTCCACTATCCATACTTGGGTGAACCACACATTGGAACTGAAGAGTTGAGTATACGTAGACGATGGTTCATACAGAAAATGAGTAGACGCCAGTAGGAGGGATTTACTTTTTGGGAACGGTTCAATGTGGAACGAACTATCTGTGCTGGAGGAAAACATAATTTAACTAATAGGCACAAAGGTGACACATCTCGTTTGTCCTGAATCAATATCAGCCTTTGTAAAGACGGTTAAATACTTGAAGGCCAAAGCCAGACAATGCCTTCAAGATGTGGCCAATGAGATCCCTTCGTAACAAGACGAACTTTTCGTCTTCTTTGACTCAATATTTGCTGATATTCGTCTCCTTCCTTTAGGAGGTCCACTTTGGGCGGCTTGTTTTGTTGGATCAGGTCAAAGACATGGCCAGATAGAGATGTCTGTAGTACATGCAGTATAACCGTAAAGTTCTTGCCCATTAATAACACTTCAATTATGATCGAAACTATTAACTGATATATCTTATTTGATAAGACATGTAATCGTCCTTTTGTTTTGAATCATGTAACAATTCGACGCTGAATTTTTTTTTGCAATTCTATTACGTTATTTGAAAGAAACGACCTGATCCATTGCGGTGGCTGTGATTCTTAAAACTGCCTAACATATAATGGAAATCAACATCAAAGGACTGTTGGGTCCATCTTCTTGCTTTTGATATCTAAGTCAGTCTTATGCTTTTCTTCCCCCCATTGTTCGGTGATTTTGGCGGTTTCATACAGCCCAATTTCTAACCAGGAATTTTCCGGTGAAGATGAAATGGTCCTCCATTTCTGTGTCAACTAGAAATGGGCGGAAGTACGCCCATCTGCTTCGTCACAGCCTGAAATCAACGTACGATTGATGCCAAGACTCACCCACATCTTTAGTGATACCAATCTTGACTTTACATAGGGAAGGAAGCACTTTCATCCTAAGGATAAAACGGCTTGCTCCTCGAGCGGACAAAGACTTTAGGGTCATAGCGCAGAAGAATAATGCCTGACAGAGATAGAAGTGGAAGATGAGGCCCTGAGGGACAAGGGTCAAGGATGAGTTATCGCATCAGTTCAAGAGAGAGATGACCAAAGTAGCAAAAACACAACCCTTGCCCTCATCATAAATCTGGAGATAGCGCGGCATGCTTTGACGTGACATCAAGCGTCAAAGTGAGGCCAGAATAGAGATTAATTTGTGGAACCTCCAACTCTTGGAGGCGGTCATTTATCCTGATCAAACGCCTTTCATCCCAGGAGCAAATTATTCGCATCCCACGAGCATCGAAACCAAATGCTTGCCAAATGGAGACTGTAGGGGGAATTGTTGCAAAATACTCGTCCAAACATATCTGGAATGGAGGACCAGGGCTCCAAAGCTTTCCCACGGGAAGGTCCTTATCTCACGAGCTCTGGAGCATGTGTGTGAAGGCGGCTAGCTCCATAGTGGGTAGTGACCCACGTCAGTATTACCTTCTTAGGGTGTGGGTGCTGCTATGATAAGGTACAATTTATTACGGCCACCCAATGCCAGGAAAAGCAAGCTGTCACAATAACGCTCACAGTCCGAGGAAACATGTTCGTACTTGACCAAATTTCACACGTGCCCAATGGAAGCACACAATACATTGAGGGGGCTCCAATCCCAATCCACAACGGTCGATATTTTTCTTGCTTCCCATCATTGTTGCACGGAAACCATTAATCAATGCGTCCCCTCATATCGATAGTCAATAGCCGACTCGAAAAACTAGCCACATATGTTATAGATAAGCCCCGTGAGATCTTAAGGCATCCCAAGACGAATCATCAGACGAAACGCTTGATTTGATCATCACTGATCACCATATCGGATCGGATATCTTTTCCTGGTTCAGTTTGGCACCCTTTGTCTTTGTCACTTACGTAACTAACCACGAGATGTAGATTGGCAACCCTGGATTGAATATTGTTCTCTGGCTTGGGTGGTAAAAGTACGTTCAGTTGAGGAAACGAAGTCATTGAACCAAATGTGATGCGGAACGAGCATGGGACGAGGATCTTTTCTTATGGGTCGATCTCTCTTGAGAGCGAGGAAGGGAGGGAGGGGAACAGCATTAACGGCGTCGCTAACACAATTACCGGCCTATTCCGGGTAATCAAAGCCCATATTGGGATGCCACAAACTAGGTTTGGGTCGAAGGTTTGCATTGGGGATCTCCCAACAAAAACACAGATATTTCATTTACTGAAACAACCTTTGGTCCCATCGGTTTGGCAACACTGCAGTTTGACTCTTGCGCATAGCCATAGATTTCTAGACACTGGATGTCGGACGACCGACCACTCGGCTGGTAAAACAGTACAATGGGTGGTCTCCTGGGAATTGATGACAAACCGGTTTGTTGTACTGTTTAGCCAACCGAGTGGTCGTTCGTCCGACATCCAGCGTCTAGAAATCTATGGCATAGCACATGCCAACCTGATTTTACGTCTCCCGACAGATTGCATGATCAGGTTTCCGTATACATCTTTTCGATTTACCAGGATTTGTGGGATGTCTTTCGAGGCAGTTCTGTCACAAATCGCCGGAAGTTTTCAATTGATAGCCTTAGTTTGGTCGTAAATGTACCCTTGATTGTATTTTTGCCAAATCAGTGCCTGCCATTTGCATGTTAACTAGAAGTTGTTCGGATCATTAGACGAAAGGAGTAGGTTGGCCGAAGATCTTGTGAGCTCAATCCAGTATTCTACCTGAATAAGATGAACGCTGAAGGGCAGCAAATGATGAAGAGCTTTTCAGAGGTGCAGTTGTCCACTCCCTCTTTGTCTATGGTATTGGAAATTATCCCAGCAATCCACACGAAGATGAAGATTGTGAACCATGCTCTCAACGGGAGAGTGCTAGCAGGAAGGATAGAAAAGGCCGGCCTTGCATTCGTGCCATAAATTGAAATGAAAACCATGAGCAATTGAAAAGTTTGTTTGGATCTAAAGGCCGGAAATTTACTCTCGAATGAACTTGCTCGGCAACTGTTTCTATGTTCCTTGTTCCCACTTGAATGAGTTTAGCTTCACTGTTTGTTGAGACAGTCAGAAGTTGGCACCTGGAAAGAGCCTTGGATGCGGTTCAATCGAGTGAAGCCAGCTCTCAAACACAAAGACAACATGTATCAGAGTGGAGCATTGATTACTCGTGTTTCTTAGAAAATAGTCTAGCTAGACCTTGAATGTTCCCCTTGATAATGGCGCCCTCTGTTGGCAGTATACGGGAAACATGAGCTTGAAGAAATGAGACCCACACCTTAAAACACATAGAGGGGAATTTTAAATGCACATTAACATGTACAGTCGATTATTACCCCCACTGTCATATGTCGGTGAAGTGTTTTCTGTTCTGATCAAATCACTAAAGTTTGAATCACTATAGAGTTGTAATCAAACATTTGTTGCGTTTTGAGATAGCTCATTTGATTCCCTCTAAGTGAGTATGTCATTACTCATTAGAAAAACACTTGACATGCTACAATCACTTTTCCTTTGATTTCACGAGATCTTAATTTTTTTGTCTCGTACATAAGTAGTAGACAATCATTTTAAACTAATCACAATGATTCATCATCAAAACAATCCATCTTGGGAAAATGCCATTGTTAAAAAATCGTCCAATGCTTACAATGATTTAATTTCCTAAGTACATTACTAGGTTTTGGCAGGTTAAGAAACTAGCAATCATTCTTTGGAAGATATTCTCCGAAATCCAATCATGTAATTTCAAAAGCCATGTGCTAAACTCAATGCAAAGTTATTGTGCACTAATCAGTAAGGCTCGGAGAAATAGCTTGCTTTGACGTCGAGATTTTAATTTAGAGGTTTGAATGCTAGTTGTTATCTGAGCACCAGCTAACGTGAAGAGTCGCTATCAGAAGGAAAACTAGGTTTGACAACCGTCCGAACCCAGTTATTTTAAAGCAAAGGAGTGAATCTTAGATCGAGAAACGATTGTACTAAACTACATTTGTTGGATCTTTTCTCGATCTAAGATTCTACCATTGGCTCTAAAAACTAGGTTGTGGAATCTACCCTCAACGGCAAAGCAAGTTATTTTTCCGACCTCAACATAATCTAGTATTGATGACCTGTACCTTCAAGAACAATTTAAAATTGATTGCAAAGACCTTAATTATTGTTAGTGCATATTTCTCTCCCTTGCCAACAGAACGCTAATGATATGTGCATAATTTAATTTTGAATAATGTTCACATCACAAATTCAGTAAACAAGCAAATTATGCATCGTCTGCTGTCGCTTGTGCCGGACTAAAATATATGTTGTCCCTTAAATGAAGCTCATTGCTGCAGAGGAGCAGAAGTTTCAAGGAGCCAATTCAAGTGTGATGTCTTTGAGCTTAAGCCACCTTCTAATGTCAAGTGGCGGTGCTCATCTGATTGGTTTGTTCCGAGATCATTGGGACATGCCACCGAGTCAAGCTTAGCTTTGATGTCAGCAACAGTTAACTTTGAAAGGCACGCCACATGGACAACAAAATTCGACTACCAAAGTTTGTCCGGAACAGCTCGAGGTTCAATTTCCTCAGGCCTGAATTTTATATGCCCCGAGAAAACCTGTCAAGAGGAACACGTGGAACTTGCCTTTGCCATCCGATATTCCAAATGTTAAAGATCTTTCGATCTCCGAAACTTTCACAAAGACTACTTCAATATTGTAAAACTTGCTTGCCAACAGAGTATATTTGCCCAAAGGACAATATGACCTATCTCAAATAGCTCTTGACTTTGATTGGCTGGCTACAAAACTATATTCCATTCATTTTCATATTTTTCCAAAGGAACAATACGATCCTTCTTGAAGCCCCGTTATAAGATATTTAGACTCAATGGCCTCTTTTTGCGTTTTATCGCCAAGACAAACATCCTACAAACGTGAAGGGCAGGAAGGCGGCCTGTCCACATAATAACCTTTTCATCTCAAGAAGGTTCAACTTGCAAACAATCGAATACCAATGTCGGTAGACTTGGAATCTCCAGCATTCGGAACCTGCACACCAAGTCCAACTCGCATCTAAAAGTTTACTAAGCCCACACATAGGTACACATTGGACTTGGGTTGACACAGACAGAAAAGCTACATTTAACCTAGCCATCTAAACTTTTGTTTGGTTCCAAAAAGCATCGGGTGTTCCACCTGGTTCCTAAGCACAGCAATGCTAAATGTGTTAGAATATTCCAATTCCGGTTCTCGCTCTGAAAACCCTCTCTCTCATGGGAACAGGGTACCAATCCTTGTTTCCAAATTCAGTCTCTCCTTGGAACCTGTCTGAAGGTGATACAATATGCCATTGCAGTCGCCTAGCTATGCATGGATTAAAGGCCGAAACTTCCAAGGATGGAAAGAAGGGCTTCTGAGAATTCGCTCTATCCTCAGGAAGTCGGCCATTAGTTGTCAGTTGGTAGTTCGAGTTCAATGGTTCAGCAAGAACAATCCAATTCTGCATTGGGGCAAAAAAAAGAGACTCATCCTCACTCTTGAATTGTGCCCGGGTCAGCGAAGCAGTGTTAAACACAGCCATTTTTCAATCTACTCTCCTATTGTCGGGGGAACTAGTCCCAAGTTTTGGGTCCTGCTTTTTTCGCACCCACTGGTTTGGTGGGTTGGTGGGTTGGTTGGTTGCCATCAAAGTATAGAATCTTGGAATCTTTAGTCCCCGAAAGCTTTCTCGTCTTTGTGTGGCTGCGTGTGTACTTACTACTACTTTCATCTGTGAGCTAGATCATGGAAACCTGAAACAAGATCTGGACACGAACTCGGCCAAAAAGAGGAAATCTCAGCTTTCTGTTGCTTCTCTGGTCGTATGTAAAACGAAACCCTATCTTTTAAAGATGATTGATTATCAAAAATTGTGGAATCAGGGAATCGCTAGTAGAAAAAAAAACCGCAATTAACTTTGTATGGCCATGTCAGACTTGAGACAATTTTTGAGTATCCCTCCAGAGTTGCTTGAGAAGTCTTCAATGGGATGAACGAGTATTGGGCATTGCAGAGAAAAAGCTTGAGAGCTGAAGGAATTGGGATTTTTTTTAGATTCCTGACCTCCCTGGAATGCAAAGGGCAAAACTTTTTTCCATTCCATTGCCAAATACCCACTCCTGATATTTTCCTTGTCAATGCAATATTGAGTTCTCTAACATTATGCAAGTGTGGTTATTGGGTCAGGCAACAACAAAAAAAACCGTGTTATTGAAGATCTTATTCTGTATTCAAACGGTCCTCAAATTGCCGTTGGTAGACGTAAGTCTCGATAGTTTCTCGGGCACATTTGCATAATTTCGCTCTTGGCATGACGCATTCAATTGTTAAATGGTTCTCCATACTGGTAACAAATTTCTCCCGTCTTTGTAAGCACATTGGGTCGTGCTCTGGTCAGAATCCACCAGACGGCACTTTGACTTTCATTCCTCCCCAGGGACTCCTTTGTCGAAGTTGACATCTTACTTGAGACACTTTACTTGAATTATCCCCCAACTTCTTCAAATACCTCTATTTCAAATACGTTCCTGGCCCAATTACAATTACGTTCGTCTGTTTGGGTTTCAAGTGGAAGGCTCTCAACACCGTCGAAGGCAAGAGTTCTTCTCTTATAATATAGTACGAGTACTTACAACTTTCCAATTTGGCGTCTCCTTTTCGTCCCAGTCCAGTCGTAAATTTACACTCTATTTTCATCGCGCTTGGCTTGTTTTTCAATAAAGTGGCTCACTTGGACCAAACCTCGAGAGAGAGGCCTTTGTGCCAACAAACCCGGCAATGTATGACCACCTAAATCAAATTTAATCGTGCGTATATCTCTTTGGTGGGGAAAAAGGAGGTTGGGGGAACATCGGGCCGGATCCTTTAACTTTAAGCCGTGTACTACATTCCTAAAGAATGGGTCCTGGGTTTGGACCTTGGAACCCTATCATTCCCGAATGGATTTGGGAGTTGCTTAGGTGTTTATAACTAGACGATCGAAAGGCAATTGGGGAAAGGAGGGAAAAAGTGGCCGGTCGTTGTGCAACTTTTCTGGCTTGGGCCAAAAAGTTTGGTCGGTCTAACGATTTAGAAAATTGTTTTTTCGTCCTTCCAGGCAACGTTTTCCTACCTTGTTCCGCACCCATCCATCAGCTACAGTTCATAATCCAACACGTGTCAGAGTGTTTCAACGCTACAAATGGTCCCGGATATCCATCATTCAAGAGGCAGAGGAGGTCTTCAGCACGGTAAGACCCATTTGATCTTTCCAGTGAATGGTGCAATAATCCACCTTCAACTCTATGAGCATCTCTGTCTACTCTAACAAAGGCTTTTAGTTGAGACGGGTTAAGATCTCCGTAAATGTGATCATGAGGATAATGGCGGGAAATGTAATGCATTTCAATTATACGCCAAGTGCCTCAATTTACTGTCCGTGTGGATGTTGAAGTTTCTTTCTTTTTTTTATTATGAAGTTGAGAATTGAATGGCTATTTTATGCACATTATAATTTGTCATATATGTGTCAATTTGGTAGTTTCAATGGGAGCTGATTGCTTTAGATTAATCATGAATATCTAGAGAGACATTCGATGAAAGAGGGTTTTTAGGACAGGAAATGGATCCATATCAAAGGTGACCATCGTGATTTCCCCAAAAGATGATGAGAGGAACATCAATCATGTACTGTATCTTGTCAGGCAGGCGGCTACATCTCGTCTAAAGCAGCTCGTCTTATAATGTCCAATGGTGCTTTGATGTTGCCTTTGATGTCTTTACAGTACATGTGGTATTGCATAAGTCAAAAGTATTGAGCAAGTACGTTCTACCAACCGTCTCATGCATGAGATCTTTCCCTGTCCTTGTCTGAAGTTGGCGATTTGTCAAAGAGATGTTGAAAGATGAACTAGCAAGAAATAGCCAAATTCCATATTGACCCTCGACAAAAGTCACCTAAGACAGAAATACTTCTAAATCGTTCACCTTAAGAATATCAAAGTAAGATATCGTAGCTGCTTAGCGGTCACTTTGAGGCGGCTTTGATCTGACAAGACCCAGCGTTCACGGTCAGAGATGAAAAATACGTAATTTTGTTTCAATCCTATGAGTCATGCAAGTCAATCTCCTTCGGGTCGTGTGAGAGCTTTTGCTTTTGTCAAATATAATGCTTAAGAAACGCCAAAAAACCCTAATTTTTCGGGACCAATTCTAATTGAAAATAAGCCTTTTCTTGCCACCATCGCATATAAACACAACCAGGATATAAACAGAATGGAAAACCCATATTCTAAATAATATGTTCACTTATTCCACAAAACAAAGGCTCGGGAGCCGTTTGAAATGGTTTGTGAATACTCGAGTCATTTAAAGTCATTCGGCATCTCTTAAACATCACCAATCGAGTCGAGCCTTACGAGTCATCTCAAAGACTCTTTACAGCCCTAAATGGAAGATGCCCTCGGGTCAATTCGACTTTGTCTGTATGGTCCTATCCTTCTCATTGAAAATTCGTTTTGATGCCAGTTTCATGCAAGTTTGAGTGCACAGGTGTTGCGTCTAAGAAGCAGTATCGTTGCTTATGATCAAGGGATTGCAATTTTTGAAGCCTCCCTAAACTTGCTTTTGACTCGAACCAAGTCTTTAGGCATGTTCACATGTCTGGCCGAGCTCAGCCTAAATGACGTATCTGCTTGGGATAAAACGGCCGTGCAAAAAAAAGCATGGATCAACTAGGCTTTGTCACACTTTATGAATTTGAAAGGCTTATGCTCGCCCTCTCTCTCTCAGCTCAACATTGAGCCAAGGGAGGTTGAGAAGGAGGTTTCCAAACTCCAGATCCCCAACAACAACTCGAGCCATTCTCAAATGGTAAAAGGACAGAGAAATGGCCTCGAAAACCTCTTACCCGGCGGCAGCTCTGCAGTTTTGTAAGAGGGGGAAAAGGAAAACTTGCTCATCCATTAATTACTCCCCAAACAAAACTCTGATATCATCTTCCCAGGAACTTGAACTAGACACTTGGAAGAAGCTCTTTGCGAGACTTCACTACTAGTAGAGGAGAGTACGAGGAGATATACGTGAATGAATCCTTGGTGCCTCTCATTGTACCTTACGTCTCGCAATGCTTGAAATGCAGTTTACTTGGACTTAGTCCCTGGAGGTAATTAAAAGTCTGGTTTGAGGGGAACAGTCCTACCGACCGAACATAATCCAAGTGAGACGAATTGGAGTTTCAGACTTTAAGAGTTGTGAAAGCACCGACTGTATAACTTAGTTCGTCGTGCATAGGAGGCATCTTCATCATCCTTGTGCTTGAAAGTAAACGAATGGCTCCATAAATTTTTGGTCATTAATTTCGATATTGATAGAGGGGGATTGCTTCTCACATTACAAAGGAGATCATATTTTCTATAAACATTTGACATTATAAAGACAGTATTAGACTTGTAGTGTTCGCTACCTTCAAGGTGATCGAGTTGCCAACAACGAATTGGCCCCGTCTTGTTTTGTCAAGAATGCATTCAATCCAATCTCTTACGAACTCCCGCGTGCTTGAAATGTGTCTACACCAAAAGAGCATTTGTTTCAACCAGGATCGTTGTACCGTCCTTCATATCATCGCTCTTTGCAGACCCTGGACGACTTGGAGGCGCGTTGCAAAAATGCCGGGATCAATATCGATATTCGTCAGAGCTTCCTCCGAAATCCTGAAGCAGCTGTGGCCAATCTCAAGCGGCAGGATGCCCGTGTCATCGTTGGATTGTTCTATGCCAAGGCGGCCAGGAAGGTCTTGTGCGAAATTTACAAACAGGTACACATAAATCATGAGATTCCTAATCACCCAAGTCCCGCCGACCCAGACGGAATCGTTTGTCCACGAGCAAATTTCTTGAATGCGTCTATGAGGCTATAAAAAGAAATGACATCATGATACTTTTCAGAAAATCTTTGGGCCCAAATATGTCTGGTTCTTCATCGGTTGGTATGAAGACGATTGGTTTCGAAATAAGAAACATTTGGAGGAGGAGAATATCAATTGTACCGTGAGTCAGATGACCGAAGCCGCTGAAGGTCATTTCACCACTGAGGCCTTGCAATGGAACCAGGATGACACTGAAACCATTTCCGGCAAGGTAACCAACCTCCTACGTTCAACTAGACAACAGCGACAATGAGCCATTAAGTTGAACCCCCTCAAAGATTTCGCGAATGAAGTTCTTGGACTCTGTGTGTCATGGACCCGGTGATTTACGAGCTTAAGCCGACAAACCTCAGACTCCCACTGAACACATTCATCACTTATTCAAGCTATCCCAACGCTGAACTGTGCAAAACTCTGAGGGCTAAGACAAATGTTAAGGACCAAATCTCATTTTTTTTGCAGACTGTTGACGAGTTCGCCGACCAGTTGAAGGGATTACTCCGAGATAACCCAAGATATGCGAAGAATGTGGATAAAGGCATTATGCCTGAGGGCTATTTGGAGGCCCCTTTAGCATATGACGCCATTTGGGCTGTCGCTCTAGGTAAGCCTCTCATTTGCTCAAAGGCTCAACAACACGTTGGTTGGCCGCGTGTGCATGTGATTTTTTTCTCAAAAGGTCACCTTGCGGCATTCATGTATGTTGTTCTTACTAGAGGCCTAATTTGGTTGGTCGAACCGAGAGACAGATCTCTCCATGGCAAATATAACCTGACAGCGAAACTTATCTTCATTCCAAAGTTGAATTGGGGACGTCTAACGTAGTCTAACGTAGTAATTGCCCAACTAACCTCTTGGGGCGAATAATGAAAAAATCGCAAAAAGTTTCCTTCAACCACTTCATGTTTTCTTCTTTTTTCATTAAACTTGATATCTTGACATACTTACATTAAAAAATATCATTTTATATTTTAACGTCGGAATCAAATCTTAACCTAAAAGCTACAATAGAAACTGCAGTAGAAACCCTCAAGGCATTCTGGCGTCATACTTTAATCCCTAATCGATCTCCGAGAAAATCAATCAAATTTGCCAATAATGATGAATGAAGTCTGAGAATTTCCAGTTTCAAAATGGAGCTTGATGGTCTTTTTTTTTCTTTTCGTTCCAGCTCTGAATAGCACCATGGCCAAGTTGGCAGCCATGGGTCAGACGATTGAGGATTACAACTACGAGAACAAGGAGATCGGGAACATTATCCTGGACCAATTCGGGGACGTCAAATTTGACGGAATCTCCGTAAGGCCCTTCCTTCTTTTCCTTCTGCACCTTTGAACAAGCCCTCCGTTATCCCTTGCTTGGCCTCGAATGAGCCTATTTTGAGCCCGCCAAGGTGTCAAGAGACTAATTTCGAGAGTGGTTGTCCGACCAACCTCGGAACATTTATTGGCTCCCACCCGCCCCCTCACGAAATATTGGAGTATCCTTTGCGACAGAATGTTGCCCCACAACCATTCCCGCTCTCAAATGAAATATCGAACACCCATAAAATCGTCATTCTGTGGGTAACTTATCTTTTCAGGGTCGCGTGGCCTTCAATGAGGATACCGGGGACCGAATTGCGTGGACCAAAGTGGAACAACTGCAAGATGCGGTGTATGAGGTGGTCGCCTTCTACGACCAAAAGACCGACAACATGAGTTGGGTCAACCCACGATACGGCGACATCGAGGACGACAAAGTCATCTGGAGGGGTGGCAAGGTCCCTCAAGATCGAACCATCGTTCAAACAGAGCTGATGATGGTCAACCTTTGGCTGTATGGAGCCATGGTGTTCCTGGTGATCTTAGGCTGTGTTTTTGCTGCACTCTTCATCTATGTCAACTTCAAATATTCTCATCGGAGGTAAGTTAGAGATCTGGCAGAGTTTACATTGTCTTTGAAGGCATCAACTTGGGTCTTCGCTCAGGGATGCCAATTCGAACACACGACTTTGATGTCTGGCTATTTAATTTGAAGGTGGCGACATCGCTTGCGAATATATAAATTCAGTCAAAATTAAATTAAAAGAGGGCGGATTCGAAATTGATTTGCAGGTTGAGCAGAAATCATAGAGGGTAACAAGTGAATAATTGGTTCTCCTAATTACACATGCTAAACATGCAAATCAGAAATCGTGCTTTTGAAAAGCAAATCAGTCAAAAGATGACTTTACTTCTGCCATATGCCGATTAATGATTTTTGGAACTTAAACGACTACCCAGCTTTGAAACAATATGTAATCAAAGTATTACTGAAAACATATCTTACTTTAAATGTAATTTGGTGAAAAAGGAAACGAATTCCAAAAGATCATTGTAGACTTCGGAATTGACGCAAAAAGTCACGAACCCACTCTCTTTCTTGCATTATCAAAACATGTTTAGGTGATAAAATCCCGAAATCAGAAATTTAAAACCGTCGTATCAAAACTGTCTTTCGATTTTGAATCTCATGACAAAAGACCCTTTCCCATTTTTGGCAACCGATAAGAAGTCGGTTAAGCGTCACGATATTCACTCGCATGAATAGATTATTTGGGATTCATGCTAAATCATACCAAAAGGAATTGATCTTCGTCATGGGTGCTAATTATTGAAGGCGACAGACATTCTTGATCAAGGTTTACGCTGCTTGAGCTTGACAACCCTGACTCGCCAAACCTTTCCTCTTCATTACGTTCAAAATGTCGAGATAATTGAATTTGCTCTAAAATCAACATTGACATTTGCATGAATACCGGGGACATTCAAAATCATTACCTGTCCCATCAAAGGTTAGCAACCAAATAAAAGTGGCAAATATTAGTTTTCTTATGCCATCATCGACTTTGACGATTTTCTATGTGTTCCAAAATGCAGAGTGGCCGAGCTTTTTCTTCATATTTTTATGGAAAGAAATGTGTTCAATTAAGTCCTTGAAATACGTCTTTGATCTTCCTTTCAGAATCATCCGTGATTCCCACCCATCTTGCAATAACCTCATGCTCGTTGGAGTGATGTTTTGCCTTTTGGCCTTAGTACCTGGAGGTAAATCTTGGACAACACCTTTTAATCGTACCAAAAGTGAATGTTCCGGATGCTTTGTGTCTCATATTTCAGGATTGGATGGTCGCTTTGTCAGTTCAAGTGTCTTTCCCATAGCGTGTCACTTGGGCACGTGGCTCTTGACCACCGGGTTCTCATTGTCGTATGGAGCCATGTTCAGCAAAATCTGGAGGGTTCACAGAATCACCCGGATGTCCAAAGAAGATGGGAAAACGGTAAGATCATTAAACTTGTTCTCGCTCAAAGATTTTTCAGTCCTACTCCTAAATATTTACCGCTACGTAGATATATTCCCTAAGACACGGACTTTTAGAAATATGGACTGCGAACGAGCTTCCCGCCAAATCGGCCTGCTCTTGGTCATAACCACCCTGAGCCACTTTTCGAATTCAAGTAATAAAATAAATGAGAAATGCAGATATATTCAATTAAAGGTAGGTCATTTTTCTATCATTTACTTGTAAAGTGGATCGTTTCAAAGTTATGTTGTCAAAAGCTTACGTAACTGGCCAAGAGCAGGCCGAAAATTCAAATTTCATGCAGTGTTTACTACATACCTTTGACCATGTCTCCTGAGCTGCCTAAGCATCGGTTTGGGCTCAAATTGGCTAAGATCATCTATTCAACCAGATCTTGTGGTCGTATTAAGTGCTTATTTGGAGAAAGATGAACGGTTTAGGAGATACCAAATTTTGGCTTCCGTTCACAGTCCATGTCTCTAGCAGTCCGTGGTTCGATCAATGAAGCCCTGTGACTAAGACTATGCACTCCCGTCAAGCCAGGCAGACCAGTTTGAGGGACATTTAAGCTGGAAAAGAGATGAGGTCATCACATTTCTTGGGAGGTCTCTAGAACCTTTCACGCGTAAAAGATCTTTGCTTTAATTATTAAATTACAGCTCAGGTAATTTATTATGGAAGGGGACTGTCTAACTAACAGTGCATTTTTACTCATGAACTGATACAAAACATACTTCAAAGCCTGAAAAAGCAGTTCTTGTGCGTATTCTTGCTTTTTTTAAATTTACTATGTTTTACAAATGTGTTTTCAAAACCCGAGAATTTTTTTGGCCTAATCTGATGATTTATATTTTGGTTTTTATTGCCTTCATTTGTCTAAAAAATAGGCCAGTGAAACTGTTGAAATTCCCAATTCTGGACCTGACACAGCTACCTAGAGATGAGGAGGGATCCCAACACCAGAACAAAAGATCAGTTTTATCGGAAATGTATGACGCCTTTAGAATTATTTTCATGTTGAAAGAGATGAAGAAAAGTCTGCTGTCTAAATATGTCTTGCTTGTGGAAGCACTTACCTTTAAAAGAAGTTAAAAAAACTGCCAAAGAGTTGAAGTGTAAAATTCAATTCAATGACTTGATTAAGGTTAGTTTGACGATTTCCAAAAAATATTTGTGGTCATAGAGCCAAGTTCTCTCAAGGTTTGCATTCGAAAGACTACTACGAACGGCAAAAGTTGGCATTCTGGATTAGAAATTCGATTAATCTTCAGTAAAGATGACAATCTGGAAGCCTAGCTTTCATACATCAATCGTGTGATGTCGTCACATGTTATAAATGCTATGAATAGTTCTATAGAATTCGATTTAAAAGATGCTTCATTTGCTATATCTAAGGCATTAGATTTGAAAATGAATATGCAATAGAGAAAAAGTGAAAGTCAATATGTCATTTAAGCTATCTGGAAAGGAAATAGCTTTTAACTCCTTGGCAATAAAATAACTATTTTGGGATGTTCCACGGCAATGCTTGTTGAATATGTCATGTCATGCAAGGAATGTGTCAATTCCTAAAATGCTTTTCTCTGTACAGTGAGGCATTTTTGGGATCTTCAATATTTTGTCTACAAGTCACTTCGCAGATGAATTGTCATTTATATTTCATCAGTAGATCTGCTTCAATATACGATTGTACTTGGTGGGAGCCTACAAATTTTGACTATTCCGTCTGGTTCACTTTGCTTCCTGTCATCTAACCTACTACAACCCTTGCATTACGGGTTTCCGCAAGCAATCAAATTGATGGAAAGTAATGACGTTTTGCTCGATTGACTTTTGACTTTCCGCTTAAAGTGCTCAGAGTCCAACCAATCCGAAATCCACGCTCATTTACAAGAGCTTTTACAGGATGGGTATTCATAAACTTTGACAATTCCAAGTTCATCATCTCTCTCTTTTGGCTTCCTCCTCATAGTTTTTATTACTTTATCTGCTATGTTTAGGTGACTGAGGCTTATCTTGAATTAATGCCAGAGCATCAGAGTGTTGAAATGTTCCCTGACTGAAAATGATAAATGATGATAAGCGATGTCGGAAGCTACGAGAATGCTTGGAATAATTCTTTTATGCAATTAGAGCGCACAAAAACACTTGTGAATGTTTTAAAATGTTTTTCCTGCCAGAGGATAGATACTTCAACCCTTGAGCGTCAGACAAGGCCAGAGAAACCTGAGCGAAGTCTCTTGAGAAGACGGGAAAAAGTCTGCTTGGATGGAAAACTTTTCATTTGTTTTGGGGAGAGGGACAAACTTTTGTCAGGTTTTAGGTGCCAAGGGAATAAAGGAACAAAGGGCGAAATTCACTTTTATATCATATGCCTTCCTTGCCCTTGAATTCTGATGGAAGGGTCCTCTCTAGTGGATTCTCATGACCATCCACGGCAAAAACAGTATTCCTACACATCTGCTTGTCAGGGCTATCAAAACTCACTCGACGAGATTAATCATGCCCATCTTACATGAACGAGGGTTTACAAAGTTATCAAGTAGATGGACGACAGCCTATTGCCAAGGGAAAACAAGAGATTAGCGTCCTCGAAACGAATTTACCTCAACCTGTTCATTTCGCTCACATCATCTTAACGTAAGAGTGGTTGCAAGTTATGAACAAAGGCTATATTTAATCCAATGAATACAGTCAGCATGCTAAACGAACCACAAGGTTGAACAAGGAAATGGATAAGAAAATAAAAGGAATAGAATATGTCCTTCCTGAGAAAATATCGACGATCTGTCGGTTAAGGATTAGTAGTAGGTTCTTCAGCGAACTTGCCATAACGTCTTTTTTAAGGGTCAATTCATGTGAAATAAATTCCAAATTGGAGCGCCTTTCTCAAGAAGTGGCTCAACAATCCAATTAGTGGGCCTAGCTCGATAGCGAGCTTCTTTTTTTGTTCATTGGTTTCATAGGTCCTCCAAATTGCAATTTGGCTCCAAAGCTGAAATTATTGGAATGTTCTATTCATGGAATTCGCATTTCCGAAATGAAAGAGTTGCCCGGTTGGGTTGGGATTCCCATCTGTTCCCGTCTTGTCGATTTCAGCTCTTCAAATACCTCCCCGAAATCGCTTGAGCCCAAAGAACCCATTCATTATCCCTATCATTAATCTTAATTACGCTTCTCCGGTGTTTCCGGGCGAAAGATGCCCCAAAATCCCCCCCCCCCTTTCCCCTCCTTCGCTCCATTCTAAACTAAGACAAGCAACTGGAACATGGAACCAGAAAGAGGCGAAAGATGATAAGAAGTGCCTTTTGATGGGAACTGGGACGAGGGGAGAGGAACGAGATCTGGTGCTTTAAATGTTCATTCTCAAGGCCTTTTTTCCACAGGCTGAAGTTGTTCCTTGGAAGCTGTGGCTGGCCGTGGCCTTCCTGTTGTTGATAGATGTGATCCTTCTCACCATCTGGACCGTGATTGATCCTTTAGGCCGAGAAGTCCGGAATTTTGCCAAATTGGCCGCACCCAATCCAGATGATGACATCGAAATACTGCCCCAATTGGAACACTGCAAGTCCAAGCACCATAAAGTCTGGCTTGGTAAGCATTTTTGTAATCGTCAATCATTATGAATGTATATCCTTTGATTGGAAATGTACAGAAAACACCCACGTTATGGATTGTCTCGGTGGGAATATTAACTCAGTGTCTTTGCAGTGAAATTTGATGAAACGTCAATTTCAGGGTGGCCACTTCAAAACGCTGAAAAGGTCAAAAAAAGAAAGCCAAAAACGTCAAAAGTTTGTCTGCATGCAAAAACTGGATATTTGTTGTTCTTTACATCTGACATTAGAAGTTCAAAAATAGACCCACATGACAAGCAATACAGTGTATAGTATTAAAAACGTTTTTATAAGTTTCATAAATGCCATATGTTTTTATTGAGATCAAATTGACATTTTAATCGCAGATATCCATCAGTGACTAGTTTTCGTCGTTGGCTCATACTGTTTTGTGAGTGTATAATAGGGTCTGACAGCAAAATGTTGGAGCGTAGGATTCCAGAAGATCTCAAAGGCGTTTTCCTCTTCCAAATCAGCTGTGATATCCCAGAAATGTGAGCCATCTTTGGAAAGGATTTTGATGTAAGACAATGACGAATGAGGAATCTGCCCGTCCTGTTAAAAGATAAAGGATGAACATCCTTTCCTTGGGTACCTTTCCTATTCTTTTGAGACTTCAGTAACGGGGGGGGGGACAAACTCTAAACGGATAAATGGTTTCTTTTGCCATATTTCCTCACACACGATCCCTAACACTCGCTCATATATCATTAGCAAAACGACCTGCCCCACCAGGCCCTTTGTGCAGAACCAAGTCTCTGGGGGGATTTTGAGCTGGAGATCATCTTAAATTGTCGAAAAGACCCCCTTTCAAACCCCCAAGGAGTCTCTGTGCTTCAGTCTGGAGATTCGGTATTCAAACGAGTGAAGGCATCAATGCCTGAGTGGGATCGGTCCGGATGAAAAGGGTGATTTATATCTGGGTCTTCTTTAGCTACTACTCGTCCTGATGGGTTATAGTCTAATAAGGCCCTCATCATTTCCCAACCTAGTGTCGGCCTGAGGCGGACGAACTTGAAAGGCCGAAATAAATATCCTGCTGGAACCCAATTTCCTCTCCTTACCTGATTTAATTGGACCAAAGTGAAGGCCCAAGACTTGCCCTTGGGAACTGGTGTGAAGCCACGTGAATTCTTTGAAGTCGAGAAGGCCTCGTGAGATCTGCCGTGGGCGCGAAAGCGAAACTCTAAAATACATCTATAATTAGACCCCACTTTATATTCATGTTTATGTTCTACGTTCTTAGGGCCAAATGACATACCATCTCATAGATGTCGTGCTTTATTCTGGCTTTTTTTAAACTTATTTTGCGTTTCATTTCAACTTCCTCAAGGAGGAATTTGTCCCGATGCGGCTAGTGCGACGGACAGTGGATTAGTTCATTACCGTAATTGTATAGTCAAATAAATCATTTCATGTTAGTGTGGCGAGCATACGCTCGCTCGTAATAGGTCTATCTGTGAAATATGTATAAATAGCTAGGAACGCCACATTAGTATCTTTGATAGGCCGTCAATGA
This sequence comes from Tigriopus californicus, assembly GCF_007210705.1. NCBI lineage: Eukaryota > Metazoa > Arthropoda > Copepoda > Harpacticoida > Harpacticidae > Tigriopus > Tigriopus californicus. Next base: position 3,157,749 of record NC_081449.1, on the reverse strand, counting down.
TAAAATTGTTACTCGGCCTGGATCTACGAAACGAACAATTACGTAGTTTTTCTTGAGCGAAGCTCAAAAGTAAAATGAACCTCGTCGAAAACTAGTTCCATATTTGATATTGCCGTTTAGTTGCATCAAAGGCATTAAAGATGGCGCCATGTTCCACTGAGCTCTTGCAACCAGTAACTTACATATCAGGGCGCGCCCTATTAGATGAAAAAGTTTCATAAGAAAGGCATTTTACCTTCACGAGTACTATTTTTGATCCAGATGCGATAGATAATGGGTCGGGATGATATGATTGTCCTGGTCGAAACGGTTTTCCCGTCCCTGCCCAACTCTTCTTCCATTGTGAATGAAATTACTTCTTTGAGTGCACGTTTCTGGTGACGCTGAGCGGGAATTTGAGATCCCATTTCTCACTTAGTTGGCCGAAAGTTTAGATGTTGCTCCAACGAATGAAAAATGCAAAATGACACATTTCAGACGGTTCCTTTGGCTTTTAGGCTCGTCTGGGTCTCCATTTTGATCGGAGGGCCAGATGGTGGTTAGTGGTGAAATATGATTCATGCCACATTTTATCGTCACAGCGTCATGCGTTCTCTTGAAATGGTGGTTTCAAACTTGACTCATGCCCTCACATGGTGAAAATTGCTTTTGTATGCGGTTTAATTGGACACGATCAACTGATAGGCAAACGTTCATGCCACAAGGAGTACTACATGATATTGTTAAGGTTATACTTAAACTACGATCTACAATACGTTTTAGTTTTCTGGAATAGGTTATAGAGGGCGCTGAATGCAAATTTCTTTTCATGAAGATAGGAGAGCTGCTGAAGAGCGCTCTCTAGCGGGATATGGGAGAGCTTACTGACGAATTCTTGTTTGTATTTCAGGAATCATTTACGCTTATAAAGGTCTTCAGCTCATACTTGGACTCTTCCTTACCTATGAAACGCGGTCTCAGAAGGTGAAGCAAATCAATGACTCCCGTTTAGTGGGAATGGCTGTTTACAATGTTGTGATACTTTGCTCCATCACTGCGCCCGTCATGCTTTTAGTTGGTAAGTACCGGACATAGAGGGCGACCCATGGCCTTGTAGTTCTGTTCTGTGAAAATAGCTTTAGGCAAATATCAGTCAGACTCACAAAATCTGTTCGTTAGCTTTTCATTCATCCATCTCCTTTTCCTCTTTGTATCGGTTTTTGATTAAGATCCCTATTGGTCCGCCACTAATTTATCCTACAGTCTGAAAACGACCATGTAGAAAAGGCTCAAGGGTGTTCACACAATTATCGACAAGTAAGATTACGACATACATTGGCCAGACCCACCTTCACTTTTGAAGGCAACCAATTGAAGGCCGTGCCAAACTAGCATTTTTTTTTTCATGGTATATCTACGTCATCATACCATGGGAAAGAAACCTCAATGACGTATTTGGTCTGCCATGAATCGTCAGTTCTTTGTGAGGAACATGTGAAGAATATCAAGTAACACAAAAGAAAACGGGATGAGCACACGCCAATAAGTTTCATATAAGGTTGGCCCATCCACTCATCGGGAACCAACATGGAAGATTACTACGACACTGACCAAAGTTCGTTGGAGCGTGGTCTCATTGTGAGAAGTTGGTTCGTTGTTGTCAGAAACAGAGACAACGGCCCCGTTTTCTAATCCCGAAATGGCCGCTTCTTTTATTATTGAGATTTCTTCATGGGCCTCGAGGGAAAGTTTGGGACCAGAGAAGCCCTAGTCGTTGATATTGGTTTGACCATTGGATGTTTTCTTTCCTTTGTCTTAGTCTACTTATCTTTGTGGCTATACGTCTAGATAGGTCGCTTATTCAATGAATATGTATCTCCAGGGAAGACTTCTTGGGAATGCATTGGACGCTCAAAGATAAATGGATTTGCATTCAAGCCCGTTCTCCAAAGTACGTTCCAAATAAGAACAACGAGAAAAGACGAGAGAGCTTAGGAACCACTAAAACTTGACAAATATGATTAGAGTAGCTTAACTTGGTCAAGTTCATTTCTGATGAAGCTTTTAAAACCAGCTCTTTGATGAGTGTAACACAAATAGATCAGTTCTCTGGTTTTTTGAACAATGGATCCGAGTTCCTAAGGCCTCCTTGGCCCATGAATACAGTATTTGGCCCTCAAATTCTCTCAATACCTTTGAACTCAAAAAATCCACAAATACGAAGGGCCAAATTTGATTCCTCAGAAGCTCAATGAATGAAGCCATTGCTAAGAGCTATTTTGGAATTGTTTTCGGGTGTTGGATTTCCAGTCTAGTCTGAATGTCGGGGGAAAAGTGTCCTTTTTGCTGGGCATTTTAAGGGCGATTTCTTTTGTTAGCTTGCATGCCAAGCGAACATTGGGAGGCCAAACCGCAGGGGTATAAAGATCTTTTCAAAGTAAAAAATGTTCAGCAAAGACCATCGAGACTTGGATACTTGGCCAGGAAATGGCCGTTTACTCGGCTGGAATGACTCGAGATACTCGCCAACCAACTGGAACCAAAAGGAAGCCACTAGATCTTGGAATGATCTTTATTACAAATTTTATCCTCTTTGGTCCTCCTTGGATTTCCTTGTCTTTGAAGACACGGGGTTCGCTCTCCAAATGAATTCGAGTCTTTTGGTGGGTATTAGTTTTAGGGGCTCATTCTGCTGGGGACTTTTAAGTTGCTAAGCAGACATGAAAGTAAGGGCTCTGATGACGCTAATCAAAATTTATGACCCAAGCCCATGTAAAAATGCCCAGCGAATCTGAGCAAAAATCCTTTTTTCTCTCAGTTCCCGAAAGGTTTAGAGGAGATCATTTTTTTCTAAACGAGAGGGAAGTGTTTCCAGTTGCAATAAAAACCATCGTATTGCTTCTCTAATGAGGCATCCAGAGCTCATTAATTGTGTTGCTGTCTTTCAGCTCTTCATTGGAGTCTGGGTTCCGAGACTTCAGCTCAGTTTCTAATGGAATACAGCACTACATTCTGGCTTTATCTCAATCATCTATTGCTTTCTTGCTCTTGCTGAGAGTAGTTTATTGTTCCATTTGGGTGGTTATCTCATTGAGTCCACAACTGATGGGTCCACAATTGCTAGACAAGTTAATTTCCGGGACCTCAGATATTGCCACTGTTTCCTCCATTATTATTATGATTATTATTATGATCAGTAGTCCAGTAGTGTTAACAACTCGGATTCTATACCCAAGTAAGTTGCATATCAGAATAAGGGCCGTTCAGGTTGGTTGGGTTCTTCAGCATATGGTGAAGGTACTTGTACTTTTGGAATAAGGAACCCTCATTGCATTATGGACCCAGTGATAAAGCTTGATGAGGCGTCACAATAGATGCGTCCCGGCCTTCAATCTCGGAACCACCAATCAAGAACCGTAAAGTACGAAGGAGTGAGATGATGTCAGGGAACAGATGCTAGCCTCTAGCTTTTGTAAACTCACTTGCGTATTGAACCAAATGCTCATTGTTGGGAGGAACAAATTGGATCCGACGTGGGGAACAAGGACACGCACGATTCGTTTCCCCGCAGCAGCTGGGATCGTGTGCGGCCTTATTCGTGGCATTAGGAATTGCTTGGCCACCAAAATAGACAAGTTTAGCTATTGATGCTGCTGTATCCCCAAGACCAATGGAAAATAGCCTTTGGCAGTGATGGATCCCATCGTTTTCAGTCAAAGACTAGGCTTGGTTCAAACAATGGAATTCATTGGCCAGACACGGTGGTGCACATGAAACTATGTTAAAATGTATTCTGCAATGCTAAGATTCAATGCAGTAATTTTCAAGCTTATGAAATCAAAATAAATGTGTTTTGAAACATCACTTTAGTCTAAATTAGTACACTAATCCCCTAAAACTACATAAAGGCCCAAAATTTTCAAGAACCTCATCAATATATATTATATGTACCTTCGGTTACTAATTCACATTGAACATATGTCTAGATTATGTAAAATTTGGTCACGATATGACCATTTTGTTAAAAATATGCAACTTTCAAACTCAAATAACTATGTATCTCAGCTTAATAAAAGCAGACTTTCGTGTGAAAACATCACACAGAGTGCGTAAAAACTGCATGATATTACTTAAAAATTAAAACGTGCTTTTGTTTTCTTGTTAATATGATAAACTGATTTGTGACAACTCAAAGTTCTCCTTATACAAATATAAACAAAATCCACAGGTGTTTTCGTTGTTTCTGCAACAACAAAAAATGCCAATAAAGATCTTGACATTGAAGTACATATTTCATAATAAAAGTTATGACAACCGTGGAAAGTAAAGTACATCAAGCACCAAAATATGAGCGTGTTTCTAGAAGGATTAATCGTCGGATTGTGAACAAGATCATGAACACCAGAGGTGACAAAAACAAATGAAGGTCAACTTTCTAAAGAGCCAAGTCTCCTGAATGAAACTAGATTAATGATTATTCTCAATCTATCACTGGTTATGCATGAATGGGCATGGGACCAACGTTGATCGCCCTTGACAAAAGCGATTATCTCTTCTTGCAGGTGACCAACAAAATGCGGCCTTCTGTTTTGTATCCCTTGCCAACATTTTTTGTTGTTACCTATCCATGGCCTTGATCTATGTTCCAAAAATACTATTCATCCGCAAACATGCCCACGACCCCCGAGAGAAAGAAGAAAGCGAGGTGGTGAATCGGCAAATGGAGCAAGAACATAAGAAAGTCAATGCCGACAATGAAGTTCTTAAGATGTCTCTCAAAGAGGTGAGCAGCATTGTGTTGAAATTTGCCTTGGAAAAAGACCCCAACGTTTGGGAGAAAGGAAGTGGGTGAGGTCAAAGTACCCCAATAAATGTGCCCCTGCCTCTGTTGTTTCAGCGAGAACAAGAGCTTTCCATTTTGAGGTTAAGAGTCTCTTCCCTGAAGAAAAAGTCCTCCTCTCAAGGCTCTCCCAGGAACACCAAAAATGACCTCAATGGGAAAGCGACCAAGCCCCGAGGCCCACAAGTGTCGTTTAGTATCACCAAAACGACCGTGACCATCAACGAGGATCCATCAACCATTTCAGAGGCCAGTCGCCCGACGTCCACCTCGCCCACAACGGGACCCTCGTGCTCTTCGCCTCAATCGAGCGGTCACACTTACTCAAGTCATTCTTGTTGCAATTCTCAGTGTAACCCACCCTCTCGAGCTAACCATGGCCAGCCTCAATATCTTCAAGGGGGCGTGGTCGAGGTTTACCATCATGATTCTCGTTATTCTAACGGGCACTCGCGGAAGTCAACCAGTTCTGTAGATTGCGAGGCCGAGCTCTCCCACACATTTGACACGGAAGATGATTATGAGCCATTGACAAGATCTGTGGACCGTCTCAACGGTCATGTGGAGCGGACATCCGTGGTCAAATTTGCCAACCCCATTGTCGGGAGTTGTATCAGTGATTTAGAGAGATCCGCGAGCCTCAAAGGGATCACCGTCTTCCGGGGCAAAGTCCCCAAATCCACTGATCCACTCTTGAGTGATGAGCTCTATGAATCATATTTGTAATCTTTGTTTGGAAAGGGTGACCAGTTTTGTGATTACTAAACTTCCTATTTCTCCTTTAGCAAAGGCTAGAGTTCTGAAACATCAGAGCTCTGGTCAAACTGTGTGAGTAGATTGAATGAAATGTCCTGGAACTGCCAGATAGTTCCAGACAATTTGCTGGCTGCTGACGAAGCTCAAACTCGCCATTGAAAGAAATATAAGCTAATTCTTATCCGCATGATTCCCCCGCCCCCTACTTCATGTTCAATGTGAAACACTTCTCATAAAGAGAGTGAATGATCTCTTTATTGTTGAATTTTGATCGAATTACATAATGCCGAGCTGTGACAGACACCCCGTAGTTAGCGCCTCTTCTAACTTCAAGTTTCCTGAAGACATCATACCATATTGCCACTTTTATGCAAAGTGTTCTCAAAGCTCCTCAATGCCCATACGCGAAATAACCATTGAGAACGTCCCTTCAAATTTCCTACTATTCCCAGATTTGTTCGAATAAAGCAGTTTGACCAATTCCTTCTCGTTTCCTGTACCTTAATCAACCTCGATTCAGTCCCTTCACTCGGGCTCCACTTCAGCTGAATGTTATGGACATTCGTGCACGTGCTTTCCGTCATAAAGTTCTGTTTTCGTATCGCCAGGTTCTTTCCTGAGTCTTGACAATTGCCCACCATCACTGAACCGTTACACAGTTGCGGTTGGTATCCACAATAGCCGAATGAATACACAGACTTGTCAGTATGTGTCCCGAAAACGTGAAATAGATCCCTCCGCGCCTGATGGATTACTACAAGAGATCTCTTATCCACCAGGGTGACACATTTGCTCCTGAGTCAGCGGGATCATAATTCAACCTCACTGGAAAGTAGCATGATGGTAGAACGTAGGAGAAAAAGAGCAAAAACCATCATGTAGTGAGACTTGAAGCTCTACCCCGAACATCATTTGTCACACGGATACGATTTCAGGCTCTAGTCTTTGATTGTCAGCGAGCCAGATCCTAGGATCTAATCTAAGAAGAAGTGCGTGATTCGGTTCCAGGGGTTCCTTTGCGCTTAATAGCTAGGACGACGTGACACAAGGCTTCTAATATGGAGGCAGGTTTGGACCAACTATTTCTCAATATTGGGAGGTGCGACCACAAATAGAAAGGTACAACCACTCGACGTGTTCCTCGATGATTGTTTTCCCTTGGTTGGGTCGGTGGTAAGAGAAATGTTGGGAATGACAAGTGCAACAATCCTGACTTGGTTGACAAATTTCTCGGAAAGCCATTTGGCAAATTGCTTAGACGACTGATAATGTTGGTCCACTTGGGCGTCAGATCCCTTATAACTTCTTTATTTTAGAGTTCGTTACATGTTTTGTCAAGAGAAGAAGGCATAAAAAACTGCTCTCACGCTTAAAAGTGCCCGGACATTTTCATGAGAGTCATTCAAAGAGGCTAAAGTAGTCCATGTGAGTATGTGCCTTTTCCAGGAATTGCCACGTGCACTTCAACTCATTGCCTAAATTCGCCCGAAGGACAACGCAGATCCAGGGAACGAAACGAATTTGCTTGACCTTAAAATACTGAAGGGCAGCCTTAATCTCTCTCTCTCTCTCATTTACATTGGATGATTTTGAGCCCTTTGAGCCCTTTGAGCCTCTTCATATAGACCCGAGCAAGAATAAGCGCCATTTGAAACGGGCATGTCTTTGACATTTTTGTACTCGTAGAAGATGTATTCCTGACCAGGAGACGACACAAAGAATGCCCAAGAAAGAAAAAGCTGAAGTCGTTTTTCAACAGAAGGCTTGTGAAAGCATATGAACACTCGACTAGGCCTACGTGCAGTAGGCTCTTGGAGAACTAGTTCATTTGGACTTCCCAGAGTTCTTCACATGTGCCTACCAAAATGACTCTGAATAGGAAGCCAAATCAAGTTCGGGTAAATCTAGGAAAGCCTTGAGGTTTGATGGTTCATGATTTACTGACTAAAGAAGAGAATGCACTTTTCAATTTTCAGTGAAACATTAGCAAGTCAGTGCTTTCCTGTAAAACTAGAGAATGCGTTTCAGGTGCGCATCTGCATCTTGATTTAGAAGCGCAATCACGGGTCGGAAAAAAGGTTAAGAAAGCGTTATCAAAAAAGTGGGAAAAAAGTATTTTTTTATGATTGATTATTCATGTATTTGGTGATTTACGAGGCAGAAAATGACGAAATGTGCTTTTCGCTGACTTCCTTACCGTTACTGGAAATTGAATCAATTCAAAAAGTAATTCAACAAGATAAATCGTGGCGTAGTGGTTAGTGCAGTTTCCCAGCAAGAAGGAGATCCCGGTTTGCTTCTTCTCTCCGACCTTTCTGTTGAAAACCTTTTGACGCTTAACCACACCCAAAGACGGAGAACCACTCTGATAACGGACATGACTCTGCCTATCGAAAATAAATTCTGTACCAAAATCATTCAAAATTTACTTGGCTGGTTTTGTTCAAAAAAACGTAATTGGTTGCTTCAGCATCTTCACACGCTGTATCCTTTTGCTTCTGGATCCCAGCACATTTAAAGTGAGAAAAAATTTCTGCTATCTGCTATTTTTTTTTTTTTTTATCTTTTTGAGCTATTTTACATTTTTGCTCATCACCATGCTTTGCTCCTTGATGATTTTGCTCATGATCTTGATCAAAAAAGTAATGTTTGCATTTGGTTCCCTTTTTTGCATTTCATATGTTGATTGGCCAGTTTTAATTGCATTTTTGGCCAGCCCTCTCAATCGTCTAAATGACTTAAGACGTGTTTCAATTGTTATTGACTGCCTAATTTAGTAAACTAACATGAGTAAGAATTTCTCGCCTCTTCTGCGGCCTCAATTTAACCCCTGTAAGCGCTGCAAGAAATAGACATTCAACACGCAACCTCTACACCATTGGGTGGTCACTTGTCGGTCCAGCAGATGTTGCTGGAACGACACAACAGGAAAGAAGTCTTCGTAACCTAAGAGTCTGAACAGAATATTGGATCTTCTTTACGAGACATATTCAGGACTGCATCCCTTCCAGTGGCGAATCTTTACGCGATGCTCGTTCAAACCCCGGCATACCAAGCAATGCATTTTCGTGTATCCGTGGGGAAACGGCAAAGTAGAATGATTACTGTGATATTAGCCCATTTGCCCCGAGGGATCCGGAATAATTTTGGCCAAAGTTGGAGCCATCTGTTCCAGTTAACTTTGGGTCCCACCCACATGCATAGGTTTGGCGTCATTTGAGAAGTATCCCTTAAGATGACAAGTTGACGTTTGACTTTGGAACCTCCGCATCTAGTTTTCCCATACGTTTACTATCCAGAAATCGCACAGTACTCCAAAATACAGCCAAAAATAACGGCCCAGCCCGCGATTTAGAGGGTCAATTTATCGCTTTCTATTGCCAACATAACTAATGCCAAAATGCCTCGGTTTTTTTCCTTATCTCTCCAATAGCGGTACTGTGCTTAAGGGAACCGATCAACCGATATGCCTTTCAAACTGATCCTCGCCATCAAACCCAACCTTCCAAAATGGTAAAAGATAACGAAAGTGGTCGTTTTTAGGAGGATGTTTCAAATGTTTCTCTACGATCGGACAAAAATGCAGAAATTGCACCAGTCGAAGCTTTCCAAGATAGCTTCGTCAATTCTTAAAAGAGAGAACCCTAACACCCTTAGTTTTTACAATATGATATCAATGGACGTGCCAAATTGAAGACAAAAAATGAAGCATTACCTTATCAGTCATTCTAACTCACAAAATGACAAATCATCGAATATCTGGCCTTTTTTTACAGAATATAGGAACTGTGAATACTAGAGGCTCGAACAAATAAGCCAAATGTTACATTGCTTCAGTTATTGATTGTTATCGACGACCTTTCATAATCATTCTTTAATATCGTAATTGTGATTGTGACTAGTGCAGTATCAAGCGTAAAACATTCTAAATTAGAGGCAACCAAAACAAGATGATTGATTTCGGACTCATTTTCCTCATTGGCCCGAGAAAAGCCTGAATAAAGCCTTTTAGAACGGGTTACCTTTCCATAAAGATAGCCTTAATAAACGGACATTTTTTTTTCATTTCTGTTATTTCAATCGTGCAAAATATCATTTTGAAAAAATACAAACGCCGGACTTGGAAGTTGGAAGTTGAAACCGAGAAACTCAATTGTCAGTAGTACAACAATCTAAGCCATTCCAATGGCCAAATTGGGTTATCAAATGTTACGACCTCTAACTCGAGGTAGTTTGAACCAAACTAGGTCGAATTCATGAAAATGGAGTGCTTCAATCCTATCGAACCTGGTTGGTTGTATCACGTCTCAAAAAGAGCTTTTCAGTATGCGTGCACTTATCCACAAGATCTGTCAATCCCAACACGTAGCAAAGCAATGAGAATAGCCACTTCAAGTTCCCAGCTCCATTATTTTCCTGGCAGTGGTAGAGCCCAACATTCTAATAATGGAAAGGAGGAGGGCTTGGCATGAACACGAAACAAAAAAGTGGTGGCAAGCCCCTTTACCGACCCCCAGGACTACGTACGTAGTGCGTACATTTTCCAGCAATGAACACAGATTCATCTCTCATTCATTTCTTCTCTCTCTCTCTCCTCCCTTCTCTCTTTCTCTCTTTGCCATTTCCGAGGCCGCTTCACGCTAGTTTACGTACGTACGTACGTACGCTCGTAGAGTACGTACAGTAGTAGTCCCGTGTTGTTGGGAAAGAGGCCGAAAAGGAACAAGGAGAGGGAAGGAAAGAGGAACAAGCGACGACCTCGTCGCCGGATCGAAAGCCCTTACTCAAACTCGATATTCCTTCGTTGGATGGAACGTACGACCGGGGGACTGGAGTGAGTATGTCGGGGTCGTTTTAGCAGTCTCGGAAAGCCACCCGAACAGTCAAGATATGAGCGAATCCATCATCAATCGAGCGGCGGTAAAGACGGCCAACACTGACTCAGACTTGGGAAAGTATATTTGCACTTCTCGAGACCCAGTTCCAGTTCCACCGCTAGAGCTCTGAGGAAAGACGAACATGTTTTATATCAACAATCTCGTCTCGTCTGGGATTTGTTCCCAGCTCGGAGAGCGAGTCTAAAATGTGGCGGCACGATCAAAACGCATCGTGGATCTCACATGATGTAGTGGGACATGTTCCAACGAGTGCCAATTCTGTCGCTGGAAGATGGAATGAAGTGGAACTTACTTCAAAGCCAATTCATTGAGTGGTCACGAAACCCGAGCAGTCTCCCAAGAGTAAGTCCATTTGATTTAAGGAACACTTGGATTGGAAGATAAGTGTCATTTGGTCGCAAAAGACAATGCGTCGCTCTCTCGCGCTCTCTCTCTGTCTCTTTGTAAGTCCAGACAAACAAAGCCTTTGATCACGCAAACGCCCTTGATGGAACTTAATTGGATCTGAAGCCAAGGAAATCCGACCCGATGAGCTTTGAGCGGAAGGCACAGATTTAACAAGAGCTTAAGGCAAGCTCCAAGAATTGAATCGAAAATAGAAACAAAAGATAGAGAACATTTTTTTAGATAGCGCTCTAAAAAGAGGTCGGCAGCCAATTTGTTGAGAGATTTGTAAACAACAATGAGGTTTGCGGCAAGGATGGGCAGTGAGGCTTTTTAATGAGGTGGAAAATGAAATAGTTCCGTCTATATGAAGAGGATTGGACATTTCTTATGGATAACATCATGGCCCTAAAATGTGTCGTAGATTGTGCCGAATACACACATGGAGATTAAACGTTGAATTTAAAATTCGTTTCCAAGTGGATACAGTTCCTTATTTTTGCCACGAGCCTCATGAATACAAAAAACAACACTTTTTACAAAATGCCAGCAGACTCGTGCTCAAGTTTAAGATATCTTTAAATAAGGTAAGCGATATTCACAATGATTGCAACTTTTGTTGAAATGATTCTTTTCTGTTCTAAATTCACCTAATTACTTAAAGTCCTCGTTTCATAGCAAACATTGTGTAGGAAATAATGGCCATGTTCCACACTTCTTTCGGATTATCTGGGAAAGAGGATTGATGCAGTCTTCAGCTTTTTTGCAGAAAAGTTGACCACAGACACCCCTTCAATTCTTGTCAGACTAGTTCGATTCAATGGGAACATTTGGGATGAACTATTTGATGATTCAGTTCAGCTTTCTTTACTTCACCATTCCTTCCCAGCTTTACAAGCGGTGAGAAATTTCAACGGAAGAGCTTTTTTTTAAAATCTAGATCAGGATCTTAATCTGTGAAAGCTCGCCTCAGAAATTGAGCGATACCATATATCTTGTTGCGATCTCATTTTGCCTCTAATGAACTTGTGTACTGAAAGTGCCGTCTTTATGACTGTGTGCCTAGGCTATCGGATGTCCATGTTTATTCTGGAACAGTTTCTTAATGATTGGACCATTTGCCGTTTTTTGCCTGAAACACCATCGCTGTGTCTCACTTACTTGTTAGAAACAATGACAGGAAGACAGTCAAGCCGTGAGAATATGTGTCAAGTAGAACCCAAACTTTCTCATCTGGGGCAAGTTATTGTGATGAACTCACTCCATGTCACTGTCAAGAACATTTATCATTCAGTCTTGAAAATGCCAATTTGAAAAGGATTTTTTTTTTCTCATGTGAAGCTCGAAGATTAAATTAATTCCTTTAAGAGCAGGCAGGCGTTAACACTGAGCGAGTTGGTATTGATCCACAATTTGGGCCTAAAAATATCTTTTACTGCAAATTTAACAGTGAAAGAATAAATCTTTGAAATTGGAATAAGGCAGAAGGAAATGACTCCAAACAAAATGTTCAAACATTAGTCGAAATTGTCTCCTCCAAATTTCAAGCTTCAAATATTGTCTGAATTGCTGCTCAAGTCCATTTATGAATACTTCATGACTTGGGGCTTGATCTCGATTGAGTGAAATGCTGAGCCCTTGGCTTAGTTTGTTTGGATTATACAAAAAGAGGTGGTGCATAAAATTCTTGTTTAAAAAAGGTGTAGGCTTGGATGATCCAATCTCAAGGAAACTCGGTCCTCCGTGAGGAAACGGGACTAGTAACTTTTTCAACCAGCGCTAGAATTAATTTGCATAAATTATTATATCTCCGCATCGAATCGTTCAATCTATACTTCTGTGGCAGGTACTTGTTCAAAGATACAGTAGCAATTCATTATAAACAAAAAAAACATTTCGGTTTAGGTCCATGTTCCTCTTTCAAAGAAAGCTTTTGCCTTGTGCTATTGAATATCCGTTCGAAAAGAAAGGAAGCAAACAAAGGATGACAAGGAGGGTGCCAAAACTCAGCTGAACTGTCAAGTTCGATATTCTGAATTCTATTTCCACAACGTTGCACTTGTATCCATGTTTGAAATCGGAGAGCTTTGCTACTTCAAGTTGGAGATTAACTGACGATGGAGACTAAAATGTTGGAAATGTCAGTCCCATCAAGATTTGTTTACGTACGCAAAGACGGCGTGAACATTCTGCTTCTCCTTTATTCCAATAATAGAGTCCTTGAAGGGAGAGAGTGATGACTTGCCATCATATATGAGTGAGATGCACAAATGGGAGCTACTTTTGTGGCGACATTTTCAAATGCCTTTTCGACAATGATGATTGAATTATTGATGGACAATGAAAAGCGATTTATGTCAACGGTTGCATGCTCGTGCTGCCAAATAGAATAGGAAAATCAATACAAGTTATGATTGGTTTTGTACACAATTGGGAAAATGCGATCCCTCACTCAGATACAGGTATTTGATCACCATAGAAATTCCATCAGTAAGCTTGAAACTTGTGTTTCTTGTTGTTTTGTGAGTGTTCAAAGTCTCTCATATTGATAATAGAGAAGATGACGTTACTAATAAATATAGTTCAAGCGAGGAAAACCAAATGAACAAAAGTGCGTATTTGCGCAAATCAACCCGAAAAGCAAAGCAAAGTAATCATATATGATTCATTATCAAATTTACATTTCATGTCGTGTTGGGTCGCTGGTATTGTTCTACAGTATTTGATTGAAGACTGCTTTTGAACAGAAGCGACGGGCTTCTTGGCAGGGAATCGAAGAAAATGTCAGTTCTCTTGGAATTAGGTCTCCACAGTATTTGCTGAATAAGAAGTTACCATGTCTATGAGAAGCAAGTTTGTGGGTGGACACCGACAAATGAGAGCGAGAGAAAATATTTTCTCATTTGAAAGAAAAATATTTCATTGATATTCGAGTGAAAGGAACAACTTAGAAAACGGAAACGACGCATTTGCCCAATTTGGAATATCTTATGTTTCAGCCTTCAAAAGATCGCACTTGGAGATAGAGTTCTCTTCACGGACTTGCACCAATGGTTTTCAGTTCTAAGCCATCAGAATTAAGCGATTCATCTTAAATGATCATAAATGAACTCTCAGTTGATTAAAAGATGAACCAAAGAATCAAAAACTTTATCCAGCATTGATAAAAAAGGATTATCTGAACTCTTTCCGTAGAATGAAATTTTACCCATCAAATTATAGCAAGAGGATCAAAATGACGTGGTATGACTGTCCATGCAATTACACATTTTTGAAGGAGTTTTTATGGGAACCATGGTAAGGTGACGTCTTCTTTGGAACAAAACATCAAAATGATTAATCGCCCAGAAAAAGACGCAGTCATTTTACATTGAATACAAAGACAGAGTGGTCTTTCCCCGTTCTTAAGACATGTACCCTCTGGAAATCTACTCAGAACATATCTTTACTCAAAGATTAGACTAGGTCTTTCATTCAGAAGCGCTTTCAAGTTAAGAAAAGAAAAAACGAACTACATTAAAAATACAGTCGAGATATTCATCAAACGGACATGTAGTTCCAGCTCAATAGTGGGTCCTTGTATTTCATGGCTAACTCTCCCCTATTTGTCTGGAACAATCCATAACATTTTTAACCTCAATACATCGAAAGTACATTTTGGACACATAAAATCAAGCTTTTCGTTCTTATGGATCGGAAATGAATGTTGTACCTAAACAAGCACTTCATCAACGTATTTCAGTGATACATTGGTTGTTTTTTTCGATTGTACTCTGAGTTTGCCCCATTGGAGACACCAGGTGGCACTGGGCAGTCATAAAAAACTACCAAAGTACCACAAAACCAGGTTTCTATAGTGGTACATTGACGCAGGTTCCAAATTCCAACAGCCTCACCCAATCTCAATAGTCCTTTTCTTTCTCCTCTCCCTCCTCTCATTGCGGACAAACAAACGGAGAAATGCAGGAATACGCTCCAACATGCTTGACTTTAACAAGGTATTTTTTGCTGAAAAACTTATTGTTGATCTATTCTAACACCATGAATACATCACCAACCCTTGTGAGAGAACTTTACAATCCTATACGGGTACAATTACAAGTACTTGGGGTATCCAAATGGAGATGAACAAATAGCTATACATTCTGTACTTATAGCATTCCAGCGACTTTTCAACATCATCTTTTCCATCAAATTTTGTTACAAATGCTAATGCAAAGGTTAGAAAAAGTAATTTTTTCAAAGTTAGTCACCAAACACTTGTGAAAATGTGCTTCTCCTTGTACCATTTGTTGGAACTGACGATTCCCAAAGTGTTGGCGCGTTATCAAGCATGCAGCATACAACCTCCTGCAAAATGGTAATTTACTTGTCATAATTGTTCACTTACCCATGGAGAGTTTGAAACGTTTCCCAGAAGAGCTGATGGCTTATTCATTGCATCAGAGTACTTGGGCAATATTTTTTCATTAGTAATTTCTTGATAAACTCTGTCATCTTAGAGCGTATGCTTTGTTTGTCCGCACCTAGACGAAGCAGAGGGCGCTTCCTACGCTCATTGAAAAGGGCTACAGGTTTCCCTCCATTTATTAGCGTGATAGACTGACATTAAAAGGAATTACCTATCCGATAACTTCACATGTGTAGGAACTTACTCTAACTTTTGAGCCGAAATATTCATCGTTAAATGAATGTATCACATTTTCAGTTCTTCCACCCTTTTGCTACATGAAATATAATCTTGTTCCTCATCGTTTGTAGATGTTACTTTTTCGACATGAGTATTTTTTTCTTCCAATCGTCGCTATCTCATACTGCATAATTACAATAGGCTTTGGGGAAGCTTTGAATGTTTCGTTGTGATTGTGTAACTTTTTTACTTTCCTCGTTGTGCTAGATCGGAGTCAATGACATCATTAAAATATTGATGTTACTGTAATGAATTTGAAGTCAGGGTCAGTCGTGGGCCAATATTAGAAAATATATGTTTACGTACCAGCTAATGAAAATCAGCTTGCGTTAAAAAAGCCGTTACTCAACATGTATCCATCAGCTAAAACCAGGAAACCAATATAAGTCTTTTGCTTGCTGATATAGATCACACTCATGAACCCAGCAAGAACCATTTGTCATCCGACAAAGAATGACAATGGATTCGATGCAATTTGACCTTTTTGGGTGGTTGAGTGCCGCACAGAGAATACAATAAAACAATGCCTGTCGGGCTAAGCCTTGGAATTAAAACTGTCTTGTCATTGCCTTGCAAAAAGGGAGTAACCATAAATCCACAAACATTCACGGAAGACATTTATGCAACGAAGGGGTTTATGGTTTGGTTCTATAATGAAATAAATGAATTCAAGGTTGAATTGTTAGCCATGCATTAAGTGAACCGAACTTTTCCCTTGAACCACAATTGAGGAAAACCTCTTTTAAACCTCTCAAATGATGTAAACGTTGCAATTACCCAACGACACGCACATATAGTTATTCAACAGACAATCTCATAAACGAGAGTAAACTAGTTCATTACAAACTCCTCCTTTCTTGACAACACAAACTTTGTCAGTCTATTCCCAACATCCAACCTCCAAATTGGCCCAACGAGGGCCTCCGAACACAAAAACAAGAAGGGGAAAAACTCTCCCATGAGACGTCACAGAGTCCAAAGTAAGCAGTTCTGTTCCCGTGTTCCCGGTGCCAGACTAGGCTCGACCCGACATGGAGCCGAAAGGCCTCGGTGACCCGGCCTCAATTTGACGTCGATTGCCAAAGTAAGCGATGAATCCTCGATTGCAAAGACAACCTGACAGAAGAGACTCGAGTGGCCTCGCTGCAATAACCTCAAACTGTCACATTGGCAGCCTCAGGGTGGTTGGTAGGGCCGGGATGCCTTGAAAGACAGACAAATCCGGGGATGGAATGACAAGGTCCATTGGCTGAAGATGAGTTCATTTCCGACCTAATCCTCCAGATGATCCGGCCGCTTTGAGACATGATAAACGGTGCTAAACGATCTTGAGCTGCAAGTGGCCTCCGTTTTATGAGGCCCTGTCTGCATCCCTTGGTTGGTTGAGAAGTTGTAGATGATTATATTTCGACATGACTGGCTGCTCAAAAATCTCGATTTATGGAGCGGACAAGTTCGGTACAAGTTCTTTGGCGGCGTCCCTTGAGCTTCTTAATCGTTCTTTCGAATGAAGAAAGGGCCTGCCAAGATTGCCATTTACTTGTGGAACTAGGATGAATGGAAGGCCCTCCTTTTGGAGTGTTCGCCACGTACTTTTTTTCAGAGCTCTCCATTCTATTGGTTTATATGTATTCCTTTGCAGCCTTGCCGGTTCACGTTGGATGATAAAACGTTTCGTGAAAAAAAATGAGTCGATTTTCTCTTCAATTTGCCAATGCCGCCTACACTTTATAGATCGTGCTCTGCCAAGGAAGCATGTGAGAATGGAGAAGGGCACACCCTTTTGCCCCATTGAGTCGCCTTTCCATTCGTGCATATACAGGAGAGCAATTTGTCTTGGGCAAAGCAGTCTAAATTGGAGTGTCCATATTTTTTACGAAAACTACACCGATAGGTGGCTTCAAATTCAAAGTGCACTTTTTTGAAGAAAAAAAAAACATATTAATAGAGAAATGATGATTCATAACCCGTTCAATAGAAGATACACACTTGGCCTTGAAATGACAGCCCGGCACACTCTTTCAAATTTAAGGAGACCAGTCAATTCAAACTGTGGCAAACTTTATCAGGCTATTCAAATGATTTGGTTGTAGACATGCAATTTGAAGATGTGTTTCCCGGGAAAGCCTGTCCAGAAGGACTGCTGATGACCATCATATGACATGGATAGGGGTCGGAAAAATAAGGCATGACTTTTGTCAAAAGAATTTGGTTTTAGGTTGTGAAAATCAGTCAAAATAAGCTCCGAAAATGTAAAAACAAATAATGAAAAGGTGAAAAAAGGTTGCAATTTCAGTGCTCATTCAAATATCTTGATGTTTTTAAGGCAAGAATTGTTTCATTATGTTTCACATGCTTGAAATCAACGAAAAATTGAATTTCAAAGCAAACTTATGTCTTTCATTTTCATTTCAAGGCATCCTGAAATCATGAGCGGTTTGTAAATCAATGCCATCATTGTGTAATAATCTAAGTCGAGTGTGTAATGGTAGCTTATGGCATTATTGAAGGAAAAAAGTGTAATAAATCTTTAGCAAATTATCAATAGCAACCAAAAAATGCGTTCGTAAGAAGAGATGGTGAAAATAAAGAACCTGACTAAAAGGGGAAAATTGCAAATGCGAGATATACGTAAATTTTTCACCCTTCACTTTTTTCGTGAAAAAATATTTGTAAAATACCGTTTGGAATGGAGAGCTAATTTTTGCCAAAACATGACAAAAAACCTCCAGTTGCCCCAAAAAACCGTGGGTTTAAATTCGCATAGCCAAATTAATTCAAAACTTAATCTATTCCAAAAACTATCCTTCCGACCTCTAGACATGGTGTTCTTCAAGTCTCCGAGGCAGGGTGGGCATTTCATTTTTGGACACTTTTGTCCACCCCTGTCCAAAAGTGTCCAAAAGTGTCCAAAAATAAGGGTGGACAAAAGTGGACAAAAGTGTCCAAAAAGTGTCCAAAAATACGAACCTTTAAAACTACAAATATAAAGGATATTCTGTATGAAACCTATCCTCTACTTCAAAAATTGCTCATTGATGGTTCCAAGAGCAAGATAGTCTTTAAAACCTTTGCCATATACTCTCTAACATACCCAAAAAAGGTATTTGAAAGACAGGTTCTTAACTCTTTTTTTCTTACGTTAGATTAGAAAGCAAGCAGGGAACAAAGTCTCCCTCTAGTAGAATGCAGCTGTTGCAAAGGATTCAAAACCTGAAATAGCTAAACATTATATTCTGGTTATCTGGCTTCATTTATTCAACATTATTAACTTTTTGCAAAAATGTTTTACTTAAAATCATCAGTCATTTGGGATTTCTTCTTAAAAAGTACTAATATTAAAAATTGAATTTCTTACAAATTGCTAAAATCTAATAATGACATATTTTCCTATACTTATGGTTTTTCTTCCATAAGTAAGTTAATTGAGACATTGTTAGGCATATTTTTAACTTTTAAAGATGCGCTTGATGTCAGGAAATGAGATTCCCAATGTTTCTTAAAGAAACATATATCTTAGTTTTTAGATGTATTATAAAAGTGTAATTCATGCACTCCTTATAAATATGTTATGTATATTACAAATATGAGAAGTATTATTGGATATTTGATATTCAGCTCCTAAGCTTTTTTATCTTTGTTAAAAATTACCCAGCCACCAAATGCCCTGATTATAGTGTGGCTTTGACTTATTAACATTCAAAATATATTAAAGATATTTGTTTTGACTTTATAAAGCTGTGTTGTATCAAGATAACGAATTTCGTTAAGTGTATATCTTGGAAATTAAAAACGTTAGTGAAAAAGGCTAGTTGTTACTTCATATTTATGTGTTTGAGAAAAGCTTAGATTTTATTGATTACTGATTCTATTTGCTGGTTCACATCTAGATTTGGTAAAGAAATAACATGATTAGGGTTTAAAAGTGTTTGCTTGTCAATCCCCTTTTGCACAATTGTACTTAATTTTGGACACATTCTGGCCCACTTTTGTCCACTTTTGTCCACTTTTGTCCACTTTTGTCCACTTTTGTCCACTTTTGTCCACTTTTGTCCACTTTTGTCCACTTTTGTCCACTTTTGTCCACTTTTGTCCACTTTTGTCCACTTTTGTCCACTTTTGTCCACTTTTGTCCACTTTTGTCCACTTTTGTCCACTTGGTGTCCAAAAGTCACGCTAATTCTCAAAATTGCCCACCCTGCTCCGAGGAGGCATGGATGATGGAGATCAACAGAACTTCCTCGTGGACAACCGCTCTAAATGGCTGACCTCCAGGGCATGTTAATCAAATTAGCTTTTGGTCTGGCCTCTACC
This sequence comes from Tigriopus californicus, assembly GCF_007210705.1. NCBI lineage: Eukaryota > Metazoa > Arthropoda > Copepoda > Harpacticoida > Harpacticidae > Tigriopus > Tigriopus californicus. The sequence continues at coordinate 3,137,888 of NC_081449.1, read as the reverse complement.
AATCAAACAAGTCAGAAACGTTCGTTTCCGACGGGACTTCCATTCCCAAAGCTCATCTTGTTAAGGATCTTAAAGTGCTAAGAGATTGGACCAATTCGAGAGAAACGTTTCCCCAAGAGTTTCATGACTCCATCTCGATTGCTCGTTTACACTAATTCAAAGCCTAGAAAATGACGATGCGAACCAATGTGAAAAGGGCTCAAAATGTCTCAGTACATAGCCCAACGATCCCTTTTCGGAAACGTCAGTCACCATTTCCGTTATGATTAGACCCAGGAAAAGAACTTAAAAACATAAAACTTGGATTTTTACCCTTTTCGGCCAAATTTTGGACAAATTGCCTAAAACGTCGTTTTTGGGAAAGAATTCCCCTTTTTTGTTCCTTTTTCGGAATTTTTCATGCTCAATTGTTAAAAAAAACTTGAAAAACCCAGAAAACAAACTTGAAATATGGTTATAAACATGAGAAACCCTTTTGATGAGATTAAAAGGAAGTCACTTCACACTATATCCAAAGCTGGCTTAATTGACAAAAAATCTCACGACAACTAATTTCTTTTTTACCTTACGAAAACAAACATCCGTTTTACTGCTTGGATTTAGTTTCAACAAATGACAAAATGTGATATCATCTTTTAGCACGTTTTTAACACACTTAATTTTTTTTTCACCTTTTAGTTACCTCTCCTACTGATTTTTTCTACCTTTTTCCAAGGTCTAGTTATGATTGAGCTACCCATTCTTGCTTACCCAACAGTTCTAGTTCATAGATTTGAAAACAATAGTCAGAAACGCAATGGACCTTGCCACACACAGACCTAACCTTTAGCGAAAACTCGACCAATTGCAGAGGAAAAAACCTGTGTCTTTTGCAAGAAGTAGGGCAGCCAGCCTGATGATGCCTTAACGAGAAGTGCTCCTCCCACGGAGGGTGGGGCTTCCAAATCCGGACGCTCGAAGCGGGCCAAATCCAATGGTTTTGTGGGTGTCTGGTAGCTAGGACATGGGTCTGCCCTTGAAAATAAGCCAAATGGCTTAAGGGCAAGATCCTGGGTATACTCGTACCTCACTCATTTTTTCTTCGAGTTCATGTATGTACAACTGCTTTTTCTTTTTCTTTTTTATTACAAAATGGTGAGGCCCCGAATAAAACAACAACAATTATCATTTAAATATATTTTCCTAGATTATCTGACGCTGACCATTTCACCGTTTTGTTCAAGACAATATTTACCTTCCAGATTCGTTGACTATCGTACCAAGGTTGTGTCATGTTGAACAACGAGACCACAGCGTATGTTTTGGCGGCAATCCTGGTGTTCATCATTGGTCTGATCCTGTTCTGCTGTTGTCGGATTTGGTACGACCTCTTGGGCTGCAACGAAAGTCGGCGGAGGCAGGAACTCAATCCGAACGGGATCATCATCACGGACAACGAGGAATCCAGGTTCAAGCCGGATTCCTCCGATTTAGTGGGTGATCTTGGCCGTCCATCCAATGTGCCCGTGATGCGGATAGTCATTACCAAAGCTGATGATGATGATGATGACGGTGGTGGCGGCAAAGACGCTGACGACCAAGAACTTGAAAAAGTCAAGCTAGCCAACTCGGGGACACGTGGGACCACAGTGAATGCCGTTTGACTCGGTTGGTGATCTGACTTAATTATTTATTCCTTATATAAACCAGATGTGCTCCTCCATCCATATGGAGATACCTGCGTCCTACCCATTTCATGTATCTCATTTCTTTGGGAGGCTGGTCCTTAATGGCCCTCGTTTTCCTCTTAGTTTTCCCATTGGAATTTTGAGCTTGGGCGCTTTAATATCCCTTGAGAGTGGGGTCCCGTCTGCCCCGCTTCTACGAAATAAAATGTTGGAGGGAACACGTGGTTCCAATGGAGATGAGGAAAACTAACTTGTCAAGCCTTCTCAGGATGCTAAAAGAAACAATTTGGGATTGGGGGGGCCTAACCCGGGATCTGATAAGTTGTAAAATGGCTTATTTTTAACTTGAAATGCACCTTCAATACATATGACAAAGCCGTTAAAAAGACAAATGTATTTCTATGAAATCCGTCTCAACAAATCACTCAAAATATCACCCATAGATCATATTCATAAACTGAAATAACCAAGGCTTTCGTAGGAAACATGTACGTAAGCAGAGGCCGCGCCAGTTTTTTAAACTCGTTCGGTAAGGGGCTTGGACGTTAACCGGTTTGAAAATACACTGGCCAGAGTGAAGAGCGGGTGCTCATTCTGGGTAAGGTCCAAGCCTTAACTCAGAGGTACAACAGTTTAAAAAACTCGCCTCAGAAGATGTATCCTTTAGCCCATCACTTTCATTTAGCTCGTTCATACTCGTCTCTAGTTCATACTTGATATCAATAGAGCATCTATGGTTCATGCTAGTCTTTTCATCACAGGGGATATTGTGGGGCAACGTAATACTAATTCAAGCAAAAATTCAAGGAATGTAGTGCATGACATTAACACGGCTTTCCAAATCCTAGAGGAGCAAAATTACAAACACTTCTGATATTCAAAGAGCGGAAACAGATAGCTGCATCTTGTATACTTGTAGCATACCAGCCACTTTTCATCATCTTTTTTCCATTCAATTGTGATAAAAAAGTAAAGGTACGTGAAGCAAAAGCAATTTTCTAAAAATTATTTGCCAAAAACGTATGAAACTGTGCTTTTCCCAGCATTACTTTGTAGGAAATGGTGATTGCGAAAGTATTGGAGGATTATAAATCAGACAGTACACAGCTTCTTGCTGAATTTATAATCACATCTCATAATTGTTCGGAATTTTATTCATTGTGGACAAGAAACGTCTCCCAGAAGAGTTGGTGACTTATTCATTGTGTTACAGTACTTAAGCAATGAAATGTTTATTTAATGATCCCCTGAAAAAGTCCGGCATCTTGGAGTGCTTTCTCTCGGTTCTACGGCAACAAATTAAATGTTTTTGAATCACAGTTGTGATAAATTAAAAAGGCTAATTGGGCAATTTTATTGAATACCATTTGAATACCAACTATTTGTTATTAACTACAAAATAAACCAACGCATTTGTATTTAATTTCATTTTAAAAATGCTTGTCAAAAGTTCATTCTTATCTCATTTTATCCTTTTCCCTGGTAGACTCGTTTTTACATGATCAATAAAAGATTGGGAAACTTTGACTGAGAATCAGTTTGGCTCTCCGCCTGTGGGCAGGGTTAGCGTCGAAAAAAATCACTTGAGAAAGGTCGAGCAGGAGGTTCGATCCGGGGACGTCTCTCGAATTGGGAATTTGTGCCAACCACAACACCACATCTCCTCCTTTACTTTTGCTTGTCATGCCTCAAATGTAAAATATTAAACCATTAAATCAAAGATTAACGCTAACAGGCCAAAAAATTAGCAGAAGTTAATTGGTCTGTCAGGTGATGGCCCCCATGTTACACGGAAAATGAATTATGGTCAGAGTAGGAATTTTGAGTTAGTCTCTGGCAAATTAGGGCTTGTGAGTAACTTCTAATGCGTTAGGGTTACCTTTGACAATAAGACATATTCAAAGTTTTATACTAACCTAGGGTGGAGACTTATTAATGAGTTACTGATGTGGTGGTCAATGCAATTACCTGCCGTGTTGGAGATTTCCTCGGTTCGGTTCCCCGGTTCCTCTCCCCGATCTTTTTCTATGTAAACTTTTAGACGCCAGCCACGCTCACAAACGGAGAAGCAATCTGATCCGGACTTTGACGCAGCGAATCGTAAAAATTTGGACTATGAGATGGCTGGCTTCGGTAGAAATAGAAATAAGAAAATCATTTGTTCCCGGCAACAAGTATTGATGGATTAATGACCGACTATGTTCGACGAAAAAGTCTCTGATCAAATAACGATTAAATTTGAACGAGTTGACGCCCACCTATGTTAACTTGGTTAGGGATGATTTATTTTCGTGGTTTAGAATACATAGTAAACAACTGAGTGTTCATTTGTACAATTTCCTTTTCTTAAGAGAGTAGGGGAGGCGAAAGTCCATCGAAAATCAGGTACATATGCCATTTCAATGCATATCGTTCTTTGTTCGTCTTCATACTTATCATTACGTGTTAGTTGATGATCGGAAAGGGACATCCTTTGAACGAGAAACGGAACGAGAAAAACACGAAGATGGCGAATGCATTTCCCTGTGTCTCTAGTTATAAGAGTGTGCAAAATGACAGTGTTCTTTCCAAAACGGGTTCAATCTCTCCACTCAACGTTTCCGCCAATAAGGGAAAATGGGATAAAGAGAGATGGATGGGGGACAAACAGACATTTATATGTTATGATGAACATCGACATCGATGTGTCGAGTTGCTCTTAGCAAAGGAAGGAAGTCGGGAAACATATACGTCATTCAGGTACTAATGGTAGGATGAAGGGAATATTCGAACCAATATTCCGCCCAATGGTTGTTGCATCATATTAGGTCTGGGGTTTCAAAGGATTCTTCTGGAAACGTGCATCTGGGAATCGCTCGTGGTATCGCTCCTCTCGGAGATACTTCACGGTTACAAGGTGGCCGCGGTACCATTGTCCGTGTAGGGTCTTGAACACTGAGCCAGCGTCATCCGTGGACCCACACTTGATGTACACACACCCCTCGTGGCTCTCTTTATCCACGGCCACGTGATAAATCTTGGCCTGGTTGGCGCATCTCCGCAAAATCTCCTCTTTCACCTGCCACACCCAACCGGGTCCGGATTTTTGAACGGTAGAATCGAACATGTGTCGCACTTTCACACAGCTAGTGGGAGCCACGGCCGGCGAAGCCACATTTCGGTTGAGCACACTGAAGGCCGACCCCTGCCATTGGGGCGTGGTCGAGACTGGAGGCAAGTTGTGCATTGGCGAGGCCGGCGGAGTGTGCACGAAGGATGAATGTGGACTAAGATAAGGGTTAGGGCCATGTTGGTTCATGGGACTCCATTGGATGTCGGGCAGCCATTGCCAGACAGCGTGCTCCTCGGCGAACACTTTCTGTACATCAACCCGGACTCGAGATTCGGATTGGTTGATGTACTTGACCACGGCGCTCCAGATGCGTTTCTTCCGTCTCTTCTCGCGATCTTGAGGTGGGATCAATTGGTCTCGGATGTGATTCACGGGCACCCAAGGACGAGCTCCACCAGGTCCTTGGCTCCGACTCACTTGGTGTTGAGCCACCAGGAGGGAAAGAACCTGTTCCACGAGCTCAAACACCTCTTGGTTCTCCTGAAGCTTTTGCTCTTTCCGCCAAACGTACAATCGGTACAATCCGTATATCAAGCCAAACAGGATCAATCCGGCCAAAACATAGACAGAGACCACTCCCAACCATTGGAAGACCACTTTTAGGGCTAACCTGGTCCAACATCCCCAATCTAGTTTCGGGTTGGCAAGAAGAAGCGAGTCTAAATGTTGGGGCTGGCTAATCACTTGACCTTGGGCATCCAACAATTGGATGCCCCAATTAGGTTTTTCTACTAGAATCACGATGAGTATGGACAAAAGGCGCTCTAAATCCGACCTTGGCGAGCTGAATTTGAGTTGCTCTGTAAGGTCGGAAAACGACATTAGCATCGAATCCGATTCGTTGCGACAAAGGTACTTGACACTCTGCTCGGACAAAATGGATTGCATGTCTTGGAAGAGTTTCATGACATCCTCTCGATCGTGATGATCCACACAGACTTGAAGCACGTGGTCCACTCCACAGATGGGAATGTGATCTGCCAGATTCGGCGAAGGCCTCAGATTCACGTACTTGAACACGACAATGACAAAGAACACGAGAGCACTGGCAATGATGAGCTTGGAGATGAGCGACGAGGAAAGGGATTTGCCTCCACCCAATAGAGAGTTATTGGAGGTGGTGGAACCACTCGAGTTGTTATGGTTGGACGAGCGCGAGACTTGAGAGACCACGGAGCCGTTCGCGGAAGAGTTATTCATTCGGGTGTTGGACGAGTTGGATGATAAATTGGTCGAACCCGCGGGCAAAGTCGACAAAGCCTCGCCTGGGATGAACAAAATAAAATAATGTAAAGTTGACATTGGGCTTTGTTTATTAAGCAAGTGTGAAAGCGTTATACAGCACTCACCCAAGGATCCGAAATCTTTGGAATTGGAGGCAATGGTTCGTCGCAATCCGGGAGAGACGACCGAGTACTTGGGGGTGTCATGTTTGTTCATGAAAGCGGCCGTGCTCTTAGGGGGGGACAGAGGTGTGCTGGCTGCAAAGCGATTCCCGCGATAATGAACCCCGTTGGATCGGAGGGTGGAATGCTCCATGGTCGAATCGAGACCGGGTGAGGTTTGCATCCCAAAATCCACTCGTCCGTCACCATCGTTGTCCATTTCACTCCCTTCCTCATCGTCATCGTCGTCCTCTTCTCCCTCTTCTTCATCTACATCATCTTCTTCCTCCTCTTCGACCTCCTCGGATTCCTCGTCGTCCTGACCTGTGAATGGAAAGTCGAATGAATTTGATTTCTATTATGATTAATGTTTGAAGTCATCTTTGGCAAAAGCAATGCTTCTTCATTTCATTTCCGAGAGATTAATTAAAACAGCATTCTCGTGCCAGTCTCTTTCTGGGTGGTTTCATCTTTGTGCATCGAACCCGACAGGATCTCAAAATCAGATTATGGTGTCCGATTCGAAGGACAGCACTAACCTGACCCTGACCAACCTAACTAAACTAAGCGTCTTTTTATGGCATTTAAGAACACCATTAGTTGCTGATTGGAATGCTGGAATAGACAGATCTGCGTTTCTGCTCGAAGATAAAGTAACATGTAATTGAATATGCGATCCATCATTGGGTCTGCCATCAAAATCAGACGGCGGTAGTCGGAACAAGAGAGAGCTGTCGTCTGACTCCAGAGAAGCAAACCAATCTATTTATCCTCGTCAAATGATGTCCAAATCCTGCTCATGTAGTCTGATGAAATTCCAAACCTGTTCAGTGTCTCCAATTGAACTCCGTTTCCATTCCAAATGAACACGTATATATAAGGATGGAAAACTCCGGCACTTGGCAACCATTTCAAACTTGCTACTCACCATTTGGTTGAGTCTCGTTCTCTTCTTCATCTTCGCTATAGTTCATCAAGCGTTGACTGCGTCCATTCACCTTCCCCGGCCTCATAACCGCACTCTGGTTCTTCTTCTCATTCCTCGAGCTATTGGACACCCGTCTCTGGGGACGGGCCGTGTTCACGGCCTTCTCCCCCAGTGGTCCTTCGTCCTCATCTTCAGCCGAACTGTATTCTAACAATCGATTCGAGACCCGTCGGCCACTAATGGACGCGGATTTGGCCTTGGCAGGGCCGTTTTGGGCGTCCAACTGGGTCAATTTCTTCAGCAACACCGACCGGGTGGAGGATGTAATGGGCGGGACGGGATAGTTGTGCTTCTGTAGGCGTGAACGCAACGCCTCATCCGTGATCGAGGCAGGCATGACCACAGAAACTCACGTCTGCGACAATGGAAATGAGACGTCTGTCGGATTAGGCCATGATTTCCATCGGATAATTGATCCACCCGCACTCGCCCATCAGACGTCCTTGGGGCATACTAGGAAGATACACACCACGGCCAGCCGCACGAGGGGAGTGTGTGCACGTCTGAAAGCGGGTGATTGACTTGGGATGGGGGTTGGACGGGCTGACAGCACACACGAAAATGAAACTGAGAAAAACCATGAAAATGACGAAAACACCAGGGCGGTTGATCAGGCTTGCTGAAATCAGAGGAAGCCAATAGGTCAGAGTTGAACTGCGTTAAGTTATTGAAGCATTTTAGTGGCCGATTTGACTCTATGAAATAGCTTGAAAAGGAGTAGATGCGGGATGGGAGAATGTTTTCATTACGTTTCTCTATTGGTTTTACAAAAGATTTACTGAAACGCTTCTTAGATTTACTCAACTTCAAGAGGTTATCAAGTTGATGAACTTGTGATTACTTGCCGACGTAGAGCGCATTGTTTGGGTGTTAGTTTTGACTACAAGCATAAGCATGGGCAATTGATACCTTAGATCATCAATTCACATATTTTGACCAAAATTCTTCACACCTGTGTCAATAACTTTAAAAGTGCAATTACCTACAATAACATATACGTGGGTTTGAAATGTAATCACTTATAATTATATTTACTTTACTTTCAAACTTCATTAATGGCAATTACTCTCAATTACATGTCATTTACATTTTAGTTTTCAAAACATAAGCTATAACATAAATAATATTTGGAAATGGGAAGACAATTGTCGGCATTCAATTTTACATCTACCAATTCAGCGTCAGGGGTTCGTCAAAGATGCTGGAATTTGGTGAGATAGCTTTGTCTATGGCATATCAAAAACTGAGTAGAAAACGATGGGAAATGTATGGTTTTGTATGCTGAACGACAATGTGTATCAAAAAAATGATTTAAAACAATGGCCTTGAAAGCGTGTCACATGGGTAAAAGTGTAATTATAATTTGAATCAGACAAAAGCTCAATGACATTGGTCCAAATGTAATTAATCATAATTAGTATGAGTTCAAATGTAATTCATTACAAATAAATGAAAACTTATTAGGAATTGCAAAACAGTTCTGCAATTTGATGAGATGATCAAAGGTAAATGAACACAAATGAAGACATGAGAAAAACCTGCAGAAACACTTCTCAAAAATATTAACGCCCATTGTAGACAATTGCCCTCATGCAACCGTTTAAGGCATAAAGGCACAACATCATGCATTCGAATTATGCCTTAGCAAGGAAATTGTAATCGCCGTTTGCAATCAATCTGGACGCCACCCCGTTTGGTCAGCACATAATCTGGTCAACAAGTCCATCATTTGGCAGCACTGGAACGTCAGTCGATTTAAATGGTGTAAAAGCAGATGAACAACAGTCAACTTTTTCAGCCGTCTCGCGTCCCAAAAAAATAGCCAGACTGACGCAGCGGCTCAAGATTCCAACAAGGTGACGACAGAGTTAAATCCACACATTGTAATTTTGAAACTAACGATGCACACGAACTAACGTTAAACAAAACTGAAAGGATGTCTAATGAGTGTGAAACAAATGTTAAATAACTTTGAAATTTCCATCCTTGAATTTGAATCCACGCATTCCTGCTCAAGTACATACACATTTTGTTAATCAGAATTTGGTCGCTCTCCTTTTATTGCCTTCGGCCGAAACAGCCTAATTATTTCATGTTTCCAAACAGGCAGAGAGGAAAATGAAAATACACGACTTTAAGGGTTGGCTAGAATTTGACTTGCATGCCGTGCCATTTAAACGTTCAAAAGTAATGAGCACACCTCCTTAGATTAGAGCAGCAGCCAGTTCGATCGGAAATTATGAACTATTGGATTACTTTAATCCAGATACTGCCTTGAAAAGTAGAATGGTAACTGTGAGTCATGAATTTCACACTAAAGACTGGCCATAAGTCAAGGCCTGGGCACGGATTTTTAGAGGCATGGACTTACAATGGAAGAGAAAAATTCGGATCGCCTAATCCATTCACCATCAACTAAACTGGCATTAAACATGTTCAACAGATCTCGACAAATGAGTTGACTTTACCAAACTTGGGCCCAACATGTACTTTAGAGAACTCAGGAGAGGTAGTCAAAGTTAAGTAATAATGAAGACATTAAAATTGGAATCTTGACCCTCCTCTTGAGTCAGCTGCATAGGATTTACGATGTACATTCAGAATGAACCACTTAAGAATTAAATCTACATTTCTTGCATCAAGAATGTAGTGTGAAAAGGGACTCGGAGCTGCTCTCACCGACCAAAGCAGATCGATTTGGCAGGAAACCCCTTCACTGTCCATATTTCAAGAAGTCCGTGCCGTGCTATGAGATATTGAAGCGCAAAAAATATGGTGACGTCTTCAAATTTAAAGAGCTCCCTTTCAACACGATGCAGGCCAGAATGAAGATTACAAGAAAGAGAGAGGCAAAATATCCAGAAAAATGTCCATTTTGTACTTTCAGATAAGCATAAAGCTGTCAAAATATCCAAACAAATATGCCCCTAAAACCTAAAGTGGGCATAACAAGTGGTCAAAACATGCAAAAAGACATGATATAAAACTAACTGCAAAGGCAAAATATCAAAAACAATCAGTGACAAAACAAAGACTGTGGGCCGCAAGGTGGGGTTTTGTACGAATAAAAAGGGCAAATGAGAGATAAACATACTCAAACAAATCTGAATTCCATTTCGTTATCATTATTATTTGATTGCATTTGTACCTTGAGTTACGTTAATTGAACATGTGTGTTGTCAATCAAACTAGCAAATTGCCAACTACCCAATACGGTCAAAAGCCCATTGATTTTTGCGGATACTTTAAGGAGTGAGCCTTGTCGGCCAATGCAAAGTGCTGGATTACAAAGCGACGCCATCTGATGCAAGCGCTCTCTGGGAGATATGCCATAGAAATGGTTTTTTTTGCATTTGCTGTTATCTTTTTATCATTCACCTAATCCCACCCAACCTCCCTTCCTTAACTCATTTAGCTTCCTCCCTTCCTGTCCTCCTACCTCCCACCCTCTCTCCCACTTCCCTTCTCTTCCTTCAAGTTCCCAATCCACCCCTATTCCTATAAACACTCTCCTCCCTAATATTCCTTGCCCCACCCCCTATTCCCAAAATACGTTCCTATTCAAATATAGCTGCCTCCAGTAGAACGTAGCGTAGCTTTGTTGAAAAGCGGGATTTCTTACGGTTGGAGAGGATGGTCCAAGATCTTGGGAACTTGGTCCGTCAAAAGAGGGGCTCGTAAAAGGGCTGTATTTGAACGTGCATTTTCTGATTTCTAAAAAAGACCCCACAAAAGTTAAGATCTTAGAAGAAATAGCCGTTGAGAGAGAGATTGCATTCATCTCTATAACAGAAACCTTCGGCCAGGGGTCTTAGATGAAGAACTAACCATAGTTGGTTTCAACTTAGTTCGTTGTGATAGGATTCGCCCTGATAATCCCATATTCCCACATGGGGGAGTATGCCTATATGTTAGGAATGATTTGCAAATTAGTCATGTACAAATGTCGAATGGAGAAGTAGAGGTCTTAATTTGTCATATACAAAGACTTGATAAGTCAATTGTAACAATGTATAGACCCCCTTCTTGTTCAGCAAGCTCTTTTTCGTCAGCTCTCCAATTCACTGGAAATGAGTTGGACCTGGCAGTTTGCTCGAAGGTTTTCTTTGTAGGGGACTTTAATTTTCCGGCTAGCGTTTTAGAGTGGGAGGCTAGTCCAGATGGGTATATTCCCATTTCGAAATCAACATCTCAGTCGTTCGAAAAGCTGGAAGAATTCGCGATCTTGCGCAATTTCTCCCAGCACGTTGGTGTAGCCACTAGAGAGAATAGCGTTCTCGACTTGGTCTTTTCCAATGACCCTGATGTGATCCAGTTTGTCCATGTGACATCGAGTAATCTGTCAGATCATCATGTTCATGAGATAGGGTCGACCATTACTAAGAAACCGGCGTGCTCTAGAGTAAAACCGGTCAAAAAGGTCAGTCTGGCTAAGTTCAAGTTCAAAGATGAACATTGGCCGTTGATTGTAGAAAGATCAGAAGGTAGGAGGAAGTTTGGGGAAGTTTACTCCAGTCTAGCAATCTCTGAATGTTTTCTGAAAGGTGGGGCACGGAAAAAATTTCATTTAGTACAGAGTTAGCATCACGATGCTAACTCTGTACAAGTCGATTGTTCAACCACATCTTGAATATGTTTCACCTATTTTGGCTCCAATGTATTCAGTAGGTTTGCAAAAGGTCGAACAAGTCCAAAGATGTTTCACTAGGAACATCACAGGAATGAGAGAACTCTCGTATTGGGAGAGACTAAAAAAGTTGGGACTGTACAGTGTTCAGACAAGGTACGAAAGGTATCTGATACTGTAAGTCTTCAAAGGCATCCATGAGCTTTGTCTCAACCCAGGATTTAGGGTCAATTCTAATGACCATTGAGGCTTAACGTGCGTTTTGAGAGCACCTTCTTATTGCTTCTTATGAAAAATGCCTTTATTTCAATGGCACAAATCATTAATTTTTTTTGATCGTCAGAGGTCGCGTGGGGGAGAGTACCTAGAAGGCAAGCTGAGTGGCTGACCCAAAGATCAGGTGCAAAAACCACTGATGCGGGGATTGTTTGATAAACAGATCCACAGTTTGAGGTACAAGAAGCTAGATTGTCAATTTAAAACCTCTTGACATTAAACAGACCCAAAAAGGTAGCTAATTTGGAAATTGCCTTCCTAAAACTGCCAAAATTCCAGCCTAGCACACCCTGGTTTCAAACATTAGAACGCGATCTCGACTGGTGCCGTTCTAAAGGGTATTACAACTTTTGATGAAATCAGTAAGTTTGTCAAACACATGCAAACAGTTAATCACAATGCCAATATGATAAGCTAAACATTCCTACTTTGAATGTGATATCTCAGATTACTTTTGAAAAATTAGTTTTGAATTAGCTCAACTTTGTATGTTCAATCATTTAAGTGAACATTTTACAAAACATAAAACAACCAATCAATATTCTCTTTTTTTTGCTTCAATTCAGGGCACTTGACAAGGGACAAAGGTGTCAATATTTATTATTAACTTATCTTATCTTGACAAATTATAACATTTTTCTCTTTAAATTTAAAACCTATCCCAATATCATGGAGCAACAGGTTTTAGAGAAAAACTACCAACGCCTTAACGGCGAGCTCCCCACCATCAAATGTTTCAATTATGTGATGGGAAATATTTCACCAACTAGGCTTCCTTCTCGATTGATATCATCAAAACATTCAAAACCCAGGGTGGCCTATGCACTTCAGGCACGGTCAAATCATTAAGAAGAAATTAATCGAAATTCTAAACCCCACTCTATAGTCCCTCTCCCATTTCCTAAGAGTCCATATATCCCGACGACCAAGAACCAACACGACGGCCCGATGGTCTTGTTCCATATCAAGGTCAACAACGTTCCAATCCCAGTCCTAATTCCACAACCGTTTCCCCACAACAGCGCCCCCTAGGGGCCACAAACATCAGCTGCCTACTAGCAAGTACTAGGTAGTAGGTACTAGAGAGTACTTGATGCCAGTGGAGCACCACTTCCAATCACAATCCCGTCAAATACAAGTGCAAGTGTGCTGAAACTGGTGGTGCAATCCTCTGTCTCCCACGGATTGATTCACTAGCCCTAGACAGCTCTAGACAGCCATGGAAGTGGACGAGGTGGAGGGGTGTCTGTTGGCCCAATTCGGTTCCATGCAGACCCTGGACCACGACGACCTCATTTCCCAGATGCTCCGCTTGGTGGGAGGCTCCAGTTTGACCACGGAAGCGGCTACCTTCTACCTCGAGATGAATCAGTGGAACGTTCAGGCTGCCGTCTGCGCTTATTTCGACCTCGAAGCCGGTCCCGAGGCCCGTCTGGGCCCGCCCAAGATGACCTTCGTCAAGGATGTGACCATCGGCGAGGGTGAATCGGTGCCTCCCGCCACGCGATTCACCAAAACGTGGGCGGTCACGAATCCAGGGGCCGAGCGGTGGCCCGAGGGGTGTGTTTTGGTGTTCAGTTCGGGGTTGCAAATGGCGGAAGTGGGTCGAATAGGCGTGCGGTCCCTGGCTCCGGGTGAGCAGGCCGACGTTTCAGTGGATATGACCTCGCCTGCAGCTCCGGGGATTTATGAAAGCAAATGGCGCATGAGCACGTCGTCGGGGTTGTTCTTCGGCGATACGATTTGGGTCATCATCACGGTGGAAGTGGCCGGCACGTTGGCCTTGACCCAACAGATGGATAAGTTCCATGTCTTGGATCAGAGCAATGCCAACCATAGGAACAGTGATAATCGACCTCAGTCCAATCCTTTTGGCCTCAAATCTCCGCTCCCGCCGCCCGCCAATGAGGATGCCATGAATTGAAGGACTAACTCGCCACAGTGCATTTCGAACTTCATGTGGAACCTGTGGAACGAAGGTTGAGGGTTGAGTTGCCCATGCGAATGTTGCCAGGCACTGTTCACGCCAACTTTATTATCATTATTACTATTATTATATCCATATGACATACCACGCCGCCACTGAAATACAATCAGGTACGAGAAATAACGAAGCCAAAGCGGATCAATCTGATTTTATGGCACTTTTCTCGCGATGATCCTCGCGAAAGGCTCGCATCACGTAGGCAATAATGATGACATTGACACTGGCGATGGCCGCAATAGCCGGGGCTAACATATCCCAGGGGGATTGAACGTCATAAGAGTCCCGTAAGATTTGCTGCACACCAAAGAACACGAGAATGGGCACGGTGAACATGAGACCACTGTAGAAGAAAAGGGCCAATAAGGCCGAATTTCGGTTTTCATCGTAGCTCGGTCCTTCGGGAGAGCGGAAGAATTGATTGGAAGTGTTGGGTTGGACAGTGGATGACGAGTCGTTGTCCGAACCAGAGTTCAAGTGGTTCTTGGTCACAAAGAACCCTCTATTTCGATTGGGAGTAGTCATGGTCAGGTTAGCCTGAAAAAGAAGCATCATCCAAGTTACTGCGAGGCTTTAAAGAGTCATGGAAGCATTGGGATTATATTCAAGATTAATCAACACATTCAGCTTGCTCCTTATAAGTGGAAAAAGCCGTCCATTGAAGGTCAGTGCGGGCAGCAGACTTGCCCGCGATCCCCTCTACCAGTTCACCCGCACTTTTTGGATCTAGCGTATGGACAGAGGTCAGATGACGAGGTAAATGGAACAACTTGACCTCAACCTCGCAAAACGGGCAATCAGCCTTGACCGGATGGTGCACATTTTGAACATGTCTCTCTAGCGTGCTCTTAACCGGAAAGAACTTGCCACAGATCCGACATTCGTAGCGATTTTCACCATGAACCTGGTCCATGTGAACCGAGAGTCGGATCACCAGTTTGCCACACACCGGGCACTCCTGTCTAGGGCATTGGATTTGGAGATGAACCCGTTTGTGATGACGCTGAGCTTGATAGTAGTCTGTGAACGTCTTGGAACAAGACTCGTCGGGACAAACCGTAGGCGCACTTTTACTCGGGAATTGAGAATGAGCCATCCGGAGATGCTGCGTCATGTTTGGCACCAATTTTCCACATTCTTGACATTCAGTTTCCAGGTGAATCCGCCTAAAATGAATCTTCAAACATGCTGCATTGGCCATAGCCTGGCCGCAAAATTCACAATTCACGGCAGCTTTAGGCGCTACCTTGCCTGATTGAATTGAGAGTTTCGGATCGTGCGATCGTTTGTGACTCATAAGAGCTCTACTGGAACTGAACGACAGTTCACACATATCGCAATTGACTTTCTCGGATCCCCTTTGCTCGGGTCTATGGCTCTTTTTCAGATGACTTTTAAGCTTGGTGAAAGTGAATTTATCCTCACAGAATTCACAACTGAACATGGTATGGAACCGCTTGACGTGATTGTGAAGGCCTCTTTTGCCTTTGACAAATTCATCACAGAACTGACATTTGAGCCTCAGTTCGGCGTCCTTGTGGTAGCTTTTATGCGCTTTCAAATTGGCCTCGTGATGAAAGATCTTACTGCAAACATCGCACTTGAATTCCTGCGATTTTATGTGCGAGGCCATATGCGCCTCCAGAAAGGTGAGTCTTTGGAAGGTGGTTTGACAGATGCTGCAAGTAAGCTTGTCAATCCTATTTTGCAGAGCTAATCCCACTTCTAGACCCTTGTCCAACCATGCGTCCGGATCGTTGGAATCGTCCTCAGGATCAAACAAGCTCTCACTCGACATTTCTGTCTTGCTCTTTTTTACCTTTGGTTGAAGGAAGATATTTCAATGTTTTGCACCCTTTATTTGCTTTCTTCTCATATCAGATCACAATCAGGGTGGCTACATACAACATTCATTATCAAACAAAGTTCAAGGTTTGAGCGGAGCTATGGTTGAGTTTTCATTATCTCTCAGCTTCTTTCGAGATCGAAAAAATCGAGCTTTTATGGCCATGTATGAAATAAGCATTTGGTTGTTTCCCATAATTCAGAAGCACTGGCAAAACTTTGATACGGCAAGCAAAGAAAGTAAAACAATTGTAACCCTAAATCTGGCGCTGAAATCAAAGCTCGTCGTTTCTTTGAATTAAACGTACCTGTTAATAACGTCCAAAACTATAACTAGGGTGCCTTCAGTTTTTGTAGTATGAATCCTTTATTCCTTGAATGTTTATGAGCATGAACTTATTAATAACATGATTATATCCAAGACATTAAAGGGGTCTCCATCGCTCTCCACTTTACCAAAGCAAACTTTGCTCAATCAGTGCATTCCATTTTTGACTCAATCTAGTATATCATTTGATACTAAGAACGAATATCCAACGCACATGCTTGAATTCAATACGTGTCACAACATTTTGCAGAGTCCCGTGAACTAATGCAACGAGAGGGGTCGTATATTTCAAATATTAATTATTAGATTACGAGCTCGGACCTTGAGGGAATAGTCGGTCAAAATCCGACTCGCCCATGGGACTAGGAGGGGAATGCCGAATGATATCGGGATTGGATTCGGCGGCTAATCTCTTGCCAATGACCTTGACATAATTGGCGGGCACAAGTCCTACTTGCCCGCTCTTGTTAGCGGCCAGAAGCCAGCCTCGAACCGTGGATTGAGCCCCTTTAGGAGCGATTCTGATTTCCTCTTCCTTGGTAATAGTCAAGTCATTGCTGTTTTGGGCGATGTAAGCGTATTGGGCCTTCGCCAAGTAGTGCTCGCCCACGCCTTGGCTCCAAGGTGGAGATGATTCGGGCTTCGTTTGTTTCTCTTGATTCTTAAGCATCTTCCAAATGAAATATGGCGAGGCTAAAACCAAGCCTAAATAAAGCATAACTGGCCAATTCCTGGGCTTGTCTGGACCTGACGGAGACGAAGTGCATCCGGCTTCGCCCCATTCCAAATCCAGTCCAAGGTCAGAGTGGCCGCTGGCAGAATTCGTGAAGAGTCTCATATACATCTTCCTTAAGAATCGAATTAAGGCCAACGAAGACAAAATCTCCGAGAGCTTCAGCTTCATCTTGGAGAATTGTTCTATCACTCCCAGAATCGCTCTGAATGATGAGTACAAAGCGTGGTAGGTGGATTCAAACATCATGCTGATGGAACTGAAACTCTGCACGATCGATTGGATGGTTTCGAATGCGGGACGAGTATTCTCCTCTGCGAATTGTACAAACTCGGGTGTATCGCCTTCAAAGTCACGTTGGTTGTAACCATAACCACCGTATGGGGGTATAGAATTGTAGCCATAGCCAGCTCCATAACCCCCCGGGCCTGAGTTCATGCCATACATCCCACCATAGGAATATGAGTTTCCGGAGTAGAAAGGACGGGCCTGGAACCTCCCCGACGGCCGTGGAGGCAATGGTGGAGGGGCACCTCCGCCATCACCACCTAGGTTATCCATGTTACGGCAACACTTTTATTCAGGTGCTTCAAGCAATAAGCTGCTATCTTCCCATTGTACTGACGTGCGCAGCGAAGAAGGTGCGTAGGTATGAGATAACATAGGAACTTGTCAAACAAGTTCCTCGAACCAACATCGGTACACTTGGTTCGAAGTGAAATTTACCTAAACAAAACTATGATCACCCATTGCATAAATTGGAACTTCGTTTCAAAAATCCGCAAAAGGTCGCATTCATTGTGTCTTTTTTTACTTAAGGTGCTTGAAACAGTTACACTTTTCGTACGATTTGGACCTTTTCTTGTCATTTTTAGACGAACACGCTGACATGAATTATATCTTTAACTTAGTGATAATATTCAGGAAACCCAACGCAGAAGTAGAAACATAAGGCTAGTCGGATTCTAAAATGTATGTTTAAAGTATATTATGTAATTTTACGAACTACTCTTGAGCTTGATCCCTAGGGTAAACTTGTTTCTCTTGGGTTTTTCTGATTCGCGCAACCTTGTACGATGATAAATTTTAAGTAAATTTCAGTCCATGCCAAGGGTCTTAGATGAGTTAGATGATGGTTTTTTTTATTTCAGGAAGGCATACATTTCCCCAAATGTCATACAGCAAAAGAAACAATATTCACCGGTTCGATGATGGTCTAATAAATGAAGCTCAGAAGGTATTTGAAAAAGTTGAAGATCATAACAAACATGATCACTTGAAGGCCGTAATGGCATAATTTCAGGATCTGAAGCTTTTTCCTACAATCTCCCATGGAGTTGGGGTCGTTCTTGAGGACGAAGTGACGCGTACCTTGTACGTAGCTTCTCAGAAACGATTTCCAGTCCACCGCCCTCACATCAAAATCGAATGTGATCCTATCCTTGGGTTCCAAACTTTCACACAGTTGCCTCACATTTTTAGTGGACCAATCCCACTCTCGATTGGTGAAGTACTCCAACGCAGCAATAGCTTTGACCATCTTGTTCAGGATATTCACCATGTATGGCTTTTGTCCCATGGCCACCTTGCAAAGGTCGGTTAGGTACGCTGGTATGTAATGGAACGCGATCTGGCACATCATGTCCACAACGGCAGACTTCTTGAAGGATCCACCCGGATACCAAAACATCTTTTCGGGAGGGTATTCCAACAGAAATGGTTGGAATATACTTTCAATTTGACCCCACAAAATTGGATTGAGGTCGCCCGAACACATGTTGTAGACCGGAAGGCTTGGGGCTCGAGATTCACTCATTCTCTCAGCTGCTACACAGAGAAGGTTGATCACTTGATCCACGGGAACCAAATCGGCCTTGCATTCGCGATCCACTTTCATCGTTCGTAAAAATCCTGACCCGGCTCCGACAACCATGCCTGAAAATGTAACCATATGCAGAGTTAGTATACTTCCGAAAAAAAAAGAAAGCAAGATCTGAATTTACCTGTAGGTCCATTCATGTTGTCAATCCAACCGGGGAATGGTTCTTGAAGGGCGGCGACAACGATCGAAGGACGTACAACGACAGTTGGAATTTTCTCAAACGCCTCTAAGACCAATTCTTCGGCCTTGGCTTTTGTGAATGTGTAGGAGTTTGGACGATCTCCTATGATTTCAAGTGTCTTCTCGGGAGAGTTCAAGACCTCATGGTCTCCAGTTTCGCACATTTCGATGATGTCTTGCGCCTTGGGGGGAGCGAAGAGTACACTTTCATCGATTTTGGACGTGTGACAGTTGCAATATGCTGTAGAGACGTGAATGAATGCACGTAGCTTGACCATATTCTTGGCCAAATTTAGCAGATCCCGGGTGCCTCGCACATTCAAGAATACAGCCTTGGTCAAAACTTCGTCGAACTTGATGGTGGCCGCTGAATGAAAAACCACCGAGATGTTCTCAATCACTTTCCGCCTGTCTGCCGGTTTCAATCCCAGACCTTTTTCGGAGACATCGCCGGTGATAACTTTGACTTTGGACAGACTGCCCTCGACTTCCTTGAACATGGGAGACTTCAAGATGCCTTGGAGCCGCTCCTCCGGAGTCTGACCCCGCTTTTCCCGAATCAGTAGCCAAATCTCGCCGATTTTCGGACATGATTTGAGGAGCTTGAAGATCAAGACTTTGCCCAGGAATCCGCTTCCACCCGTGATGAAAACTGTTCGCCCAGCGAAGAACTCGGATACCGGACCAGACATTGTTGACTCGGATGGCTTTCAAGACGTACTGACTTTATAGAATGGTCCGATTCTGGAGTATCATTCGACACCGGTTGCGCGAGAAGAATCAGGCGATTACGAAACGTACGTCAGTGGTTGTCGAGTTGTCGCGGCGTTATGTAATGTTCGCGCGGGAGAGCCTCTCTTTTGCACCGTTCAAGCTTTAAGGGCCTTCCTTCTCTTCTCCTTTGTCTTGGAGAGGAAAATGGACTTGGGACGAATGTTCTAACAATTATCGAAAATTGAAGGATGCTCAATTTTCTCGTGACAGAGAATGGATCAGCAAAAGAATGACCCTTTCGGAAAGATTTTGATTTAAGGAACAATGCGTTAACTGTTCTCTCGACTGTACCTCTCTAGGTGAATTCTGTTCTGCTAGGGGATCCAGTTCTAGCCGACTTTGCTCGTTGGTAACTGATCGAGTTGTAAAATGGCAGATATGAGTGCTCTAGTAGATGGTTTGGTCATTTTCGAAACAATTTTTATTATGCATATACAATACTGAAAAATAACAGAGTCAACCAAACACAAGCATCAGCTTCAGTTATAAAAAGGTAATTATTATATTACTTGGACAGCAACTTGACAAAACATGTGATCTTTGAAAAAGGAGGATAAGAAAATAGATCAGATGGGGATCATAAGAGAAGTAGGTGGCCGCAAAACCTTTTTTTTACAAAGGATATTCAGGAGATTAGTATCAAGTTGTTGCAATTGTAAAATTCAAATTTCGAGTACCAAAAATTGCGGAGGCGTTCCAAAGATCCAGGTACTTTCATTAATGATCTCTTATTTCTTCTGGGAAGGATAGTATTTGTTTCGTGTTTTTGCAATCTATTAGTCTTCAGTCTCTGGGGGCAAAGGTCAGTAGCATCCAAAGTGTGTTGGTAAGCTTATCTGTGGTAGAAATCAATGGCAATCAATCCATTTGCAGGCTGGAAAGCTAGAAAAGGGGCTCGGGCGCTGTTACTATTCACATTTTTGTTCACTTGGAACGTGCACAAATCGGCTTGTTGGGTAGAAAAATAATGGAACCTGTTGTCATTTCAAATTCGTAACGGGTCGATTAGAAAGGTTTTTTTCAAACGAAAATACTGTGATCGAGACGAGTCTTGGATGAAGTTAAAGAACCATGGAGACAGCTTGGGAAGGTCAGTTTGTAATAAGATACGGAAGCGAAGGGAAAAAGAGTTTGAGAAATCTGGGAGAATTTCACGTCGTAACTAAAAAGTATCACCAGAAAACAAATCGTCGCCGTCGTTGTTGTTGTTGTTGTTGTTGCAATTATAATAATAGTCATAACAAAAGCCATAATCATAATAATAATAATAATAGTCATTAATATCATTACAAAGCATTAGTTCGAAGGACTCATGTTCCTGTCTGCCCTTCAGTTTCAACCAAAATGTTTCAATTGCTACAAATGAAGTTGTTTAACTCTTCACAAGCTGGACTTGGCACAACCAATGAAGCACACTTATTCGTGACTCAGTTAAAAAATACGATTACAAATTGGTTCATGTTCAGGTAGCTCTTTGATTTGTTTTGACAAGAGTTGCGCTTCTTCATTTTGTTAGATTTAGAGAAAACGTTTCAGAATGCAGCTGCCAAAACAAGATGGCGCTGGTCTTTCGGAGAGAATGCATAAGGAAGATTTGGCGCCAAATTCAACCGTTGCAATCATTCCAGAGCTTAGATTCCACGAGGATTTCACAAGTGGTTGAAGAAGTAATTATGGTTTTGTGAGGTCGAAGTTGATCCAGGCCACGGAATAAGACCGTCAGAACTGAAAGAAAGCACGAAAATTTGTATCTTTTCTGTTCTTTTGTTGTCTTGGATCTTTTACTCTTACCCATACAACTCCTTCTTTGACAACTCAACGAGAATCCTTTTATAGCCTAATGATCTCCTCTGAGTAATTCCATCAGTAGATTGAACCCAGCGGTCTCACCTTGGGCTTGCTGTCTGGGGCAGAGCATCTCTTTTCCGACCTAAAAACGAAAGCAGAACTTCCTTTAGACGCTTTGTTTGGCTCCATCCAAAGTAAACATAGGTCTCTTCTCTTTGTACTTGTGTATGTTTGAATCCTGTCACTAAGGGCTGAGCGAACTCAGCAGGACTCATTACTTAAGGCCACACGTGAACATGTGCGGCCTTCAACAGCCAATTTTGGACAAAAGCTGTCCACATTAAAAGGTCCTTCTCCTTCCGTCTTGAGTGCGTTTCCTACTTGAAGAGCTCGGATGAGTCATTTCTTCCTCTTACCTGGCAAACTCTTTGTAGCTCTGGGATACGCAAGAGAAGTTCTCCAAATTTCGCTGGAAGTGACGAGTAATTGAGGGTGGTGTACTTTTGAAGCGATTGGACCACTTTCTCTTGAGAATCTCTCACGTGTTCTGGTTCCTTCAAACCCGACGCATCTGAAGGAGAGGATCGAAATCAAGTTGTAGCGCGACTAACGAATTGCGATAGATATTGTGCTATGAGACTCACCCGAAGTCAAGAGAACAATAACTTTCATGCTGACATATTCATAGTAATCCACTTTGAGCCTCCTCAATTGCTCCGTGAAGTTGAGCATTTTTTCCACACAATTTTCAATCCCGTATTCCCGCGCCATTTCCAAAGACAGAGATTTTTCGTTGGATACGCGAATTAGTCCAGGTGATCCGATAGATCTATAGCAACATGAGAAGACCAAAAGCTCGCACCACGCATTAATCAAAAGTGCGATTTGGTCGTCGATCTGAAACAGACAACACATGGGAGTGTTAGGAATCAAGCATCTTCCCAACCCTTGAGAGTGATTTCTTACCAAGATGTTCTTGAAGAGCGGCAGACTCTTACACCACTTGACCAATTTGTACAATCGTTTGTCAGCCATGACGGTCAGATTTTGAACCATGTCAACTTCTCCCATGCCGCTTGAGTTGAGACGACTTTCGAGGGGTCGACTTGAGAACCAAAGGTGTTCCACATCCATGATTTTCTGAAGCAAAGGCGGGACACCCATCTTCGGCGCCGTGTCGCCCAGGCTCAAGTCTGTCTCTTCTGGAATGGTCTGGTGAGGGTTCTCCATCGGGGCATGGAGTGTGGGAGGGGCGCACTCAAGATTGAGGGTACGAGCGCGATCAGGAACCTTGCGGCTTGAAGCATTATTACTGACATAGGCGTTGGTCATGGTCGAGGAGGTGACCTCATTGAAATGGGCCTGATCCTCCAACATCTCCCTCTTCAGTGGAAGTGGCACAGAGGGGAGGCCAGGAGGGAGGGGAGACTGCTCGGCGGGTCCTGAGGGCGCTTGGTTGGGTTTGCCATTGATCCCTGCGGGTAAGGTGTAAGAGCACTGATACGTTGACCGTCCACCCCTGGTTCGATCCTCTCTTATTGCTGTGGGAGGAAACAGATCAAGAAGAGTTAGTGACCCTCATACTTGGCTGTCAAGGAGACTTGATAGGTACAACTTTCCATCAGGACTTACCTTCCAGTTTCATGCCGGTTTTGAGGCATTTGTCAAATCGACAGGCCGGGCATTTCTTCCGAGTGGCAATGCTGATCGGGCATTGGGCACCCCTCAGACACACGTAGTTCTTTTTGTTTTGAACCGTTCGCTTGAAGAAGCCTTTGCAGCTTTCACACGAGAAGATTCCGTAGTGAAATCCTGAGATCTTATCCCCACAGACCGGACAAGGACTGTTGATGAGCTGTTGGCGGGAGATGCCAGAGGCTTGAGCAGAGGCGTTCAAGCCCAAAGGCTTCTCTTCATTTTCGTTGTTCTCGGAAATTGTGGGCGAGGAGCGGCGAATGTCCAGCATGGTTTGATGGTAAGTGGGTGGCAAGGATAAGTGCCTGGACACTGGCAGAGGTGACGAGGGCAAGGCCGGGAGGTGAAGATGTCGGCTCTGAACCGGGGAATGGGTGGGAGACTGATGGGTCGGGGAGAGAGGCGACGTGGCCGCCGATGAGTGAGAGCCGCCGTATTGGCTGGCATCGCTGTTATTACGGCTCAACGAAGGCGTGGTCCTCAAGGAAAATGGCGACGAGAAACCCGACAGGTGTCGAGATTGCACAGGCGATTGGGTGGGAGAGTAGTAGGCAGAATGTATGGCAGAGTCCGGCGAAGGCGTCGTCCCACCCTTGACCAAATGTCGCGCGGTCAAGGGGCTGGCGGTGGGCGTGGCTCCGGTGGAGGACACCTCGAATTCCATGTGAGCATTGAGCTTGTGATGAAAACGGTGGGGAATGACGTTGAGTTGAGGACGTGGCGATCCCGATGTGGGTGTATCCGAGTCAGCTCCCCGAGGAGTGCTCGAACCCGCCGAGGCGGCCTCAATTTCCATCATCTCCTCTTCCTGAAAGGGAAAGACAGATTTCTATCATCGACGTCATTCTACGTACGGAGAGGGAGACTTCTGAGAAGCGATCACTTTCTCGGATGAGGAAGAAAAGTTTTAGCGGTCATTAACACGAGTGCAAAACGGCAAGCGGAAGCCATACACATTGCACACACATATACATGTATATATATACATACACACACACACACCGACATAGACCGACGTGTGTGTGTGCGTGTATGTGTGACTCTCTACACAGTCAACCGTGCAGTCGCCGTACGTAGGGAAGTCGCTGTAGCAACAGAGCGGAACTTTCCACTTGCTTGTCCTTGGACTTTCTGCAATTCTTTGAAAAAAGGGCATCCTAATTCTTTCAAACAAATATCCTGCCAGAAGCTCCATTTAACAACCTCCAGTCTGTGTGCATGTTGTATTTTCATTGAAATGGATTAATGTAATTTCTCCGAAAGAAATACAACGGTCTTTCTTACTTCTGAAGGTCTGACTTGTGTCGAAGGAAGCCAGATGCTTTTTCCTGGTATGATGTCATTTTTGGACAAGGTCAGAAAAACAGTTGCTCAAGGTCAGCGCTGCAAAACTTGGATAAGAAAAACGGAGGTGCAAAACTTCTCATCATTGCTCAGCCTTGCTTGCTAGACCGACTGGTCTTAAAGGCCAAGAGGCCATTTACATTCTAAGTCGACCTCCACTATGCAGTTATAATGTCTGGAAAAGTGACCACGTCGGAATTGAATCCAGGCTCTGGGACACAACAATAAAATATTTCTGTCTGAAATGGGGATCGAACACAGTATGGCCACCTCTCTCCTAATGTGCGAGGTGAGCTGAAGGTCGACCTTGTTCAAATTCTTGAGCAAAGGTCCACTTCCGTACTTCCGAGACATCTCGGCCGTTTGTTTCACAACGTGGTGATAATCGCGTCAATTGCTACCGAAAAGATCTTCTGCCAGGGATAGACATGCGAACACTTGCATAGTTAGGCATGCCTTCTACATATGCGTGAGCATTTTTGCAAAAATAATGCTGGCACATTAGAACCATAATTAACATTTTATGATTCCATTTTATGAGCCCATGATTGAACTCTGAGTACTGGAGCCTTTGGCCAATTTTTCCTACGGTTCACAGACCTTAGGAGGTAAATGCATTCAGAGTTCATTCTCACTTCTCACGGAGCGACGACCTTTGACAAGAGAACAGGAGACGAAGGCAAAAAGTCCCGACCTTTGTCGAAGCAAGCTGACAAGAGCCATTAAAATAAAAATGGCACGCAATCATTAGGGGAAAACATCCAACTCATCTCGATTTGAAACACGGGAGAGAAAACTCTTCTGTATGAGTCAAACGGATTTTTTCATAGAACAAGTGGATGATGATTCATTTGTCATGTATGCCGTTTATCCTACACATTTTGACATGCATATGAAGTATATTCCGAAATTGCAAAAATGATCTGTAGAGCCTTAAATGGTCTCTGGAGTTGCAAAAATATACAAATGGCTATCTATTTAAACAAGAAACGAGACAACTGAACAAGAAAAATTTGGAAAGGTATGAGGACGAAGCTGACTTTTGTCTGGAAATCGTTGCCAAGTCATTTTGTTTCTATGCGTTATCAATAGTAAAGAGTATGTTAGAACTAACGCCTTTTATCTCTAATTGAATTACACTAGGACAACCGCATGTATTTACCTAAAAACACTGGGACATTGAAAAGAATTTGTCGCTCATGTCCGTTCAAAATACACCTTTATTAGAAAGCTGTTGCCTTTTCCGGTCCTTCCTTTTGTCTCGGGCAGCATTTGGCAATCATAATATAGACAATAAAAAAGGCCGCTGAGCTCAATAATGGCCACAAGTAAACAGGAGTAAGTGCGACCTTTACAGTTGAATGAAATGCTCTGCAGGGAATAACTTTTCGTGACAAACCTTTTTGTTGCTGGGCTGACTAATCATAATAATAGCGTTATCTTGAACGCAAAGTAAATAGTTGAACGGCTCTTATCGAAGTTTGTAATTCCTTTCGGGCCTTTCCATTTTGGCATTTTGAGTCCGCTCGTTCACTTCCGTCCAAATTTTAGAGTCTTTTTCTTCTACACGTACGTAATAGGCTTCAATTTGGTTTGAATGTCGATATCTCGTAAATGGGATTCCAAAAAAATGTCGTCGAGTGCAATGAGAAACACACATGCGATTATTTATGGACCGGGAATAACGAGATAAAGGTCGTTCACAGGTTGGCTTCAAGCAAGAGATTATGTAATCGAAATGTCTAGAAAATGTACTATTTCGAGGTCATCTTTCAATGTTGCCAAGCAAGGTCAAGCACTTTAAAATGCATGTTTCCAATTCAAGAGTCTCTCTAAATTGAAACGTTAAGGCATCTTCTTAAGTTCATCTCATCGGGGTTTCTTCCGCAAAGGGCTTGGAATCCCACTTGGGTGGTCTTAAGATTTGGGAGAGAATCACAAAGAAGAAGAAGAAGAAGAAGATGCCAAAACTGTAATCCTTGATTGACCTTAAGAATTGGCTTACCTGTTTTCGCTCTGCAGCTTCAGCCAATTTGTGAAGGGCCGAGTTTTGATCAATCCATGCCGAATTGTTGTTCCCATTTAGGAGGGCTGTGACCCCATTGGATTGGGAGCTGTCGGTCTGCATTTGATTATCATTCGAGTCAGCCTTGACCAAGTTGACGGCGTTATTAGTATTGGCCGCTAGAAGAGCCGCCGCAGCCGCCTCGAGTCTTTGTTTCTTTAGCCGCATTTTGGCACACAAATTGGGTTGTGGACTGTTGTGAACAATAGTGGAGACGCCCTTACAAAAGGCCTCATTCCGGTGGGCGGGAGAGAGGTTCATGGGGGTGGGGGAGTCCTCCTCCATGGCCATATCACCGCCGGATCCCACCCCTCGGTCATCATCACACTCACTGGAGATGGTCATGTTGCTATTGGAATCGGCACTTTGTCTCAGAACGCTGGAGTGAACGCTATAACTACTACTTGTCGGTTCCGCAGCACTTGTTTTCACGTGGGGAGTCGCCCCTGAACTGTTGTTGAAGGACGAGCTCGCGAAGCTACATTCAACCGGCTTCTTCAAAAGTTGTTGTTCCCTTCGCCTTCTCGTCCTCCCGTCCTCTTCATCCTCGCCGGTTTCCTCGTCCTCTTCCTCCTCCTCGTCGTCGTCGTCGTCGTCCCCCTCCGCCTCGTCCTCCTCCTGTTCGTCCTCCGCTTCTCCACGTAGCAGCTCTCCCAATCTGCCCTTTGTCTGGAAAAGCATAGCGTCCTCCTGCTCAGGGATCCTTCTTCCTCCTCCTCCTCCTCCTGCTTCTCCGTCTTTTCGAGCTGGACCCACGCTCGCCACGGCCATTGCGGACGTAGTACGTTGTGTTGAAGTTGCACTTGTCCTGGCATTGCCGCCTCGTCGCCACAAATGCGACAAGGGTGCTTTCTCGCCAGACAATGCGACTGGAACTGGGGTGGCCCTCCTGGGTTCACCCCTTAGATGTTCTTGGAGTTCGGCTTGTTCCAGGGTTGTTTGAGAACGAACAAATGTAGAGGAGGACGAAGGCTGTTCCACTTGGGACGATGACTCCACCAGGGAATTCTCGATCTCTTTCATCGCGGTCTGAATAAGGAGAAAGAGAGATACATACCAGTTCGAATGACACTCTCAAACCCCCTTCAGATTCGGCAGAGGGTAATACGGACCAAAAGAGGAAAGGGGGAATTGCTGGTGGAGGGTGGATCGGTTGGTTGGGTGGTTGGTTGGTTGGTTGGTGGCTTGGGAAATGCGAAATGTGCAAGGTGGTTCACAAAGACGGAAAAGGGGACTCTCAAACAAGGGGGTGAGGGGCAACGTTTCCAGACTAGGATCTTGCCTCCGACTTAATACGCACGTACCTTTCAGACGTCGGGGTTTGATGGTGCTCCACAAGACCTTCTCTATCACAGCCTTCAAAATTTTGCTTGGGAGCTTGGATCTTCAGACGGCTGGATTTCTGTTTTCAGACGAACGAAAGAGGATCTTTTTGGCACTGGTTTGAGGATATTATTGGTGGTTTGAAGTCTGATGAGTGACGTGTGAAACGTGCGGATTATTTCCCCCTGGCTTCAAGGATCTCGCCAATGAACGTCTTGGTAATACAACTGTTTCTTCTGAGTTCCGTGGCAATCCTCAGTCTTGAATTGAAGGAACACTTTGTACTGAGTCAACAACAATGGGCGTGGGCAGCACCTTTTGGCCATGTCTTGGGCGAAAAAATGGGGTTTTTGTACTAGTTCCGGAAACCAGGAAGGTCAGTTTAACAAAGAAGACTCATCATTGAGGTTTTGGGAGAATTCAATCTAGGATGAAAGACGGCGAGGTTCAAAATACATGGATGAGTTTGCCTGCTGAAACAAGACACGAGAGAACAAGGTTAAAATGGTTGAAATGGCTCGAGCTTTAGGGACAGATTAACCTCATTTTCCACCCAAGTCGAGCTTGACGATCCGACCTTTTTGTGACTATGATTTGAGCCATGCTCTTTTTCTGTCAGTTTTTGTGGATTGATTGCAAAAATGTTGTACTCGCTATTGAAGTTAGAAGGAGAAAACAAGACTTGGGAAGTGCTTTTTCTTTGGGTCGGATGATGAAAGACTGCTCTTCCAACACAAAGAAAACTGAACATATGGAAACAAATGTGTCTTTTGATGCCAAGAGCATCCAACCAATGGAATGAAAATGGTTCCACAACTCCAATAAAAAAAACACCTTCATTTTCAGAAACAAACAAACCTTTGGCCCGATTGGCACAAACCAATTTGGCATGTGCTGCCAGGCCTTTTCATACTTTAATATCACGGATTTATCCATTCAAAGAGCTAAAAGTGCGGCGGAAATCCTTTGAACTTTGAGCAAATGTTGTCTAATGTGACCTAAAGGCGGTAATCCAAGTAATGATTTACTATTGCCGCGAAACGAGTTCGATATCGGCATATTTTCAAATCAAAAGCTTGTACTGTGGTAGCAAGCGTAGCCTTTTTTCTCGAGAGGATTCAGAACACACAAGGCTGTAGGTACTTTGTTCACTAAGGGGCCACAAAAAATGGCCTGGCATAACTTCGGGAATTTCTTTGTTCCCTTTCATTCCACGTACTGCGTGCTCCAGACTAAGGAGCGCCAATAAAAAACGATCTGACGCTCCCCAGAGGAAAAAAAACACTCTTGAAAATGAGGCTATGTCCTTCAGCTAATAAAAAAAGTATGCCCATCTGAGCCAAAGCTCGTGGCGTGTTGGTTCGACAAGTTTCTGGTGTCTTCGTATTTCTTCATTTCCAGGCAACAAAGAAGCCAAATCGACTCAAACATACTGAAGGTCAAGGCAAGCAGATTCACTCTATTGTCTTTGTTTGCATTCAACTTTCTAACGACGACCTCAAAACGATCCTACCACTCGATCAAGTCACATGCTTGCTAAAGGGAGCTCCAATCGAAAGTTATTCGACAATAAAGAGACCCGGCATTAATGTTGCATGGCGTGATGACCTACAAAAAGCCGAAATACACTTTGTTGTCTGAATTACCAAGAACAAAGGCCTTCTTCAAGAGAGAAGGGAGAGGCATTTCCGTGGTGGCCAGAGATCCCGATCATCATCTCTCTCTATCAAGAAATGGAACGAGGGTCTCTCTCCTCAGTTTCAATCAAGCTCTGCCTAAATAAACGAATGGACCCAATTTGGAACCTTTCCCATAAGGTGCGTGGCACCAATTTGAAGCACCAGAGCCTCATAATGTGGTCTATTGAGGTCAGTAAAACATTAACGTGGGAAGCCATGCAACGATGAAGACCACGCACGGCCTTGGCATTACAGAACAGAAGAAAGTCTAGACTCAATTGACTTGTCAGTGAAAGTGGATCACCATCCTTCCCTCGGTTCATTTTCACATCTAGGAATTGATCAACGGGCACGAATCCGATGGGTGACATACATTTCCCAAAGTAAGTGGAGTGGAAATTCCATTGCCAAGGTAGTTTTGAACGCCTTTTGATTATCATGTTTGATAAGCAGGAAAGCCAGACAGGATAAAGGGAAACTGGCACGCAAAGTTGGAGTGACCTTATTTCGTTCCCTATATCTAGGAGCAATGAAGACTCTTGAGAGAGACTGACCGATTTAGGCGTCAGTATGTATGTACGTACACTGCAGTAGTCGTACAGTTGAGTGTGGCACCTTCCTTGCTTTGCCTCCACAAAAGGGAGGCACTCTGTTCACGGTATCTGTTGTCGGCACGGAAGGCCACAAAGGACAAGGGCGAAGGCTGTTGAATGGTCACACTCGGTGAGGGAACATTTGACGTGACGTAATGGCGGCCTTTGTTGTGCACGCGCGTGTGAGTACTTCATTCTCCAAAGGCCAAGTTTAGTTGCAAGGGGAAATGAGGACAAAGATACTCCAATACCAATTTAGGGCGTCCTGCGTGCCACTAATCGATCAAGGCCTCCCTGGTGATAAGGAATAGCAAAACCTTTCCTGTTGACGTTTTTGCTTTAATCTAAGACTATTTCAGGGGGCTTCGATGGAACATATTTTCTATAGGGACCTTTGTCATTTGAACCAATACATAAGCCAGCCATGGTGTGCGACCAAGGAAAAAAACCACTCTCAACAGAACTCACCAACGGCCTTTCTTTCTTTCCTGGTTCTTCCAAGTTCATAAGACATTGAGAAGAAAGAAAGATTGAGATACGTACGCCAAGGACGAGGAAAAAGGACAGCGAGTATTGAGGCCAAAATAGCAACGGGCAGAAAGCCTGACCTCAATTTCTTTTACTTTGCTCGAGAAACCAGCGTCCTCAAAAAACAAAGAAATTAGGAGCACGCGCCCAAAAACTTTGCCACTCAATTGAGCGTAATTTGGACAGTCGTAAGCGATGAGTGAAAAATCATAGATGGATTGGCGATGTTGGTTCAGGCTTTCAAATTTATGATAATTAAATTCAAACTATACAGAATTATTATCGAAAATGTGGATAACAAGGATAACCTTTGAAGGTATGAAACTCACCAAGCCTTGACAAGCGTTCGTCACTAAAGGTTCTTGATCAGCGCAAAAAATCAAGGGACTCTCGGCTGATGTGCTTAGACTTCTTACTTAAAAAACACTTCAGTTGGTTTAAAAAAGGGGCCCAGCAACCTATAGGCACCACAACCACCACCACAACAACAACACTCTCTCTAGGTTGAATTCGTTCATTTTCAAGGCATATGCACTGAACAGGGAGACACACTTAAATGGTAAAAGAGGGAGGGAGAGAGAGCTAGAGAGCACCGCTCGGAACTGTGAACACTCAGACCGCCAATGCCTAACTGACTGTTGTGCGCTGGTTGGCAGAGCAGAGCTGTTGCCCTGAGATGTTGGTGATCAAGCCTAGGTTTCTTGAAGTCCATCATGGTCTCTCGCACTCTCTCTCGTTTGGTTCAAGAGAGTGAGAAAAGTTTGTGCGGGCGAGCACTATTGTCGTAGATGAGAGCTTAGAGGAGCGACTATGATCTCCTTGAGGAACCCCAAGGCAAGCCTGCATGGACTCAAGCACTTACATGTGTGGCAGAGCTCTCTGCTCGATCCATGGAGAGGCAACAAAGATCATCGACGGTTACGGAGGCCAACTTTGCACTGGGGGAAAAGAGCTGGGCCCTTTGGTTCAACCTTGACATTGTGTTTCTTTTATTTCGGTTCTAAACCAACAAAGACCGGCCTTTACACTTTCAGTTAACTCAAATTTTCGCTAGCAGTGTCCCTTAAAGATCGTTTTTAATATCATTTTCCAGAAGCCATGTTCTTGACAGTGTATGAAAAAATAAACGCATGAAGCCCTATGGTAGTGATGGGGGCAAAGAAGACGAAATACTGTAAGCGAGAGAGTCACTGCCAAGGTAACTCGACAATCGCTCAGGCCGAATGCCCTCCCTCCTCCCTCAAAAAAAAGATTCCTGGAGCTTTTTCAGGTTGACTTGCATGAAATATACAAAGAGAGTTTTTCAAACTGGCAACAAGTACGCCAACAGCATAGAGATGTCTAGAAACCGGACAAATCATTCGGCAACTAAGTGATTTTTTATCAAACCACAAGACTCGGTTTATCATCAATTTTGGAACGTGGTGATTTCAAAATACATACGTATATACTGACCACCATGTGCATCATGGAAATGCCAACTTCATAACATATTCCAATTTGCTAAACAATCCCTCTTTCCTCTTTCACAACATGTCCTGACCGTTGTTACCGTGAACACCAAGCACTCTACCGAACTCTCTGATTGGAAACGAGAGGCGAAAACTATCAGCAACTTTTAACTTGAAGCATGAAGGTAGTTGGCACACACTCACCCACACACACATATAGGTACATAGAGACAGACAGACAGACCCAGAGAGGGCCAAGGGCGTCAGGCAACACCATTTTCCCTGGCCAGGGTTGTTGTGGCTCACACTGCATGAGCAGACTGGAACAACTACTCTCACATGGCAATGACCATGAACGCGTCGTCGTCTTGGTCTATGGCGGTTCGAATCTCATGATGATTATTACCCTTCCGAGCGCCGTTTTCTCCGGGCACATGCAAATGTACTAGTGTGGTTCTCACTGGTCCGATCCTATGTACCTACAATACGTACTTGGCTACTGAGGGAAGACATCCCTTCAAACTGCATTGACTGAGGTCCCGTTAGTTGTGAATGTTGGAGATCGCCATGTTGCACGAGCTGTCTCGGAAACAAGTTCAAGGTGCTCGGGGAGAAACAGCTCCAGCCACCATTTTGGTTCCCTGATATTTTCTCCATTCCCCATTTCCTTGATGGTAGAGACGAACGCGACCAGAATCGTCAAGAACAACATGACATCCTGAGAGACAGGAGGTAATTTTCGAGATCCAGGGGCCAACACACACCTTGTGTTCGGAAAGGCTCCTAAGGAGAAGAAGTGAACGAC
Source organism: Tigriopus californicus (assembly GCF_007210705.1). NCBI lineage: Eukaryota > Metazoa > Arthropoda > Copepoda > Harpacticoida > Harpacticidae > Tigriopus > Tigriopus californicus. The sequence continues at coordinate 3,104,836 of NC_081449.1, read as the reverse complement.
CTCTCAAATGGATGTGGATTAGAGAGTGTTCAATTAGGTTCATCAAACATAATCTATTTTTTCACATGTGACGACTTTAACGAGAACAAAGAGTCCAATGACCTCTAACTTGTGGTTGTGACGAAGGTCCGAGGAGCAAAAGTTGCTTTAGGTCGATGCCTGGTTGCCTGTGGAATGTCACCCAAAGGATCCGAGTCCATTATTCTCGTCCAACCTGTCAGTTCAATTGTCAGTTTCCCATTTTCCACTAAGCAGCAGCCATGTTTTTGTATGTCAGTTCTCCATGGAGTTCATTGGGTTCGCCGCATATTTTTTCAAGGTGAATGCCTCAGGTGCTTCAATCCGGCAATCACCTCAAGGCTCGTTCGATCAGGCCTGCGTTAGGCCTATCAAGAATCTCAATCTTGAAAGCACTCTTCTTGAACTCATCAAGAGAAAAGCCATAGGGGCCCCCATGTGGTTGATTGTTTTGGTTACGTTCTTGTACGACAACGACTCGCGAGCATGAATGAACATTTCAGGCCCTGGGTCTACTTGGGCCTATGCGGCGAACTATCTACGCTTCTCTAAGAGCTCGTTCACAATCAACATCATCTTTAAGACCGTGGGGGCAGTGCAGTGCTGGGATAGGAGAGCATTCAGCCAACCCGGTCTCTGAGTTAGTCTGCCATGCGACTGTTACCAATGGAGGAAAGTGAGGATGGAGCGTCGATCGGTGGTGGGCCATTTCAATTTCTTCGTTTTCCTCACGTTCGTGCAAAATAGCTCAAACGCCGGGTCTCCAGACGCCTGATTCGATGGAGAGGTTCCTTTTCCACTGTTTTATTATCGAAACCACTTCGAATGCGATCCATTCAAGTGGAGTGGTCCAGGTCTTGTCAAGACGCATATCACTGGCATAATGGGATGAGGTCTCTTCTGAATGCGTGAGGTGCATTCGACGGGCCATCTTCTGTACTAAGAGTAGGTAGTCTGTCCGTAATAGTTGTAGTAGTAGAAGAAGTAGCAGTAGTTCATTTGAGTCATCCGTTAGAAACAGTTTCAAAAAGAGAGAGAAGCCCCCCTCTCTTTTTTTCTGGTTTTCGGTTGCTGTTGTTGTTGTTGTTGTTGTTGCTGCTGTTAGCGTTGAATCTTCCTTTCTCCTTTGGTCGTCCAATGGTTTTGGAGATTAGGAGAACGCGAGGAGAACGTGAGGAGAGGGCGATGACCTTCATATATGCATGCCTATATTCCTTTGTGAATAGGAGAGAGGACCAACGAGATACAGTCCAACCCAAGGTGGTGGTGTAGAGGTGGTTGATGGTTGATTGGTTGGTTGGTTGGTTGGTCGTAGGACGCTCACAGGTCCTTTATTGAATGCCCAACAACGAAGCCATGCGTCGTTGCTACTCTGGAGAAACCAGATTTTTACAGTTTCGAGGGCAATAATTGGCGTTGAAGTCCAATATTGTCTCAAAGGCCGGTTTGGCGACGTCTTTCACTAAATACTAGAAGATGGATGACGATCTCCAGTTTGAGTTTGAGCTCGACCAAACATAATCCAGATTGTTTACCCCAAGTGTGTTCTCAATCGATAAGGACGACACATTCAATTGGGAAGTCTTTAGCCAGATCGGGTGAGGAGGTGTCAGACACGTTTTTTGGGGGTCGGAAATTCATCAAGCCTTTAACTAGGCCATGCAAACAAAGTCTGGACAGTAATCTCAAAGTTAGCTTCTCGTCTATGTAATACATTCAGAACACATGGATGAAAAAAAAAGAGACATAAATAATCACAAGTACCCTTGACGAGCGTTATCATTGGTCATAAATCCTCAATATGAATTTGTATCAGAAATGACTTATGCGCATGGCATTTCCTGGTTCGCGATACAGTGCCAAAATTGACCTAGTTTTCGCAACCGCGGACCACCTCAAAGAAGACGCTGAGCACCACCTTAACGTTCTACCATTAAAATTATATCAATTTTTTCGGCCGCCTGAAAATGTTTTTTTTAACTCTCTAAGGCCAAGCTTAGCGTACTTCTGAACACGTTTTCGATTGTGCAAAGGTCGTGCAAGAGTTGCAATGTGTTTAGTGTCAAGTAGGCCACGAGGTGCCTACTTCCGGCAAATGTTCATACCACGAAGGTCGTTGCTCCCACAGCAGCCTTTTCCGTTATCATCACACATTAAAATGCTATTCGCCCGGCACACATACATACACACTATAACTCAATCAGGGGTAGAGGATCTCTCCCTTGGGTCAACGCCCTTGGTTAAGAAGAGGCTGACCTATTCGAAGAGGTCCTTGCTAGAAAGGGGAGCATGATCTTGCACATGGCCTCGATTTGGCCTTTTCGGAGATTTCTTTCGCTCGAGGATCGTGACTAATAATCCGAGATACCTGAGTCATTCCGAAGACCACTTTTGGACACGAGGGGGATATTCCGAAACATAACTTGCCGGCAATACCCGAGAGCTCTAAAACAACCTTTGTTCCACGATGACTAACTATACTTTGACATTCGTTGACTGACTCATCCCCTCACATGGGTTCATCGACAGGAGGAACAGAAAAAGGTCACACTTGTATAAACGATAATAATTTTAGAAATCCTAAGGAGGAGCAATCTGTTCAAATAATAATAATGCTAAAACGCTCAAAGTGAAAAGTGTAGGCAAAATATGTTTGTTTTTTTCCTTCATAAAACGACAGCTGTTCATAACAACATAAGAATCTGCTACCTATATAAGAACGTAGTTCTTGTGATTGAACAAACACGACCGAGAATGTGCTTCCCTCGTTAATGCCATGCTGATCTCGATATGCTGGATAGTTCCATTAAGATATGGCCTGAAAGCCACTTTCTCTCCCCTTAGATTGCATTCCTTATCTCCAAGTCTCCGGCCATCCTTTCAACCCTCGCCCCATTTGTGCTCTGCTTATTTCCCACCCTTTTCATGCCCAAGAAAGCAACCCCTGCGGACCCATTGCTTCCCCAGAGAGAGTGAGAGGACACCACGTTGCCAGGATCATAATTAACGCAACTAGGAACTTGTTTATCACAATGAACCGAACCACCATGTTTGCGTTCTATCCAAATACCGCAAATACCATGAGGAAAACCGACCAGTTTCGCTGGAATCGGTGTCTTAATTCAATTTGTCAAATAACAAAACTGCAATCGTTTACGTGGAACACATTTCACTTCACGCGTGCGATTCCTGTTCCCCAAAAACTGGCCTTTCCCAATCCTGTCCTTCAGTGAAGGCAACACGACACCCTCTCCGTAATGGAGGACGTCGATGTAGTCTGGACTTGTAACTCACGCCAAAAACGACGCCATTCACCTCTGATGTGGAGCCAGCTCACAACGAGGCACAGAGGAGTCATTGTACCCGGCTTTCTCTCTTTCTCTCTCTCTCTCTCAAGTCCCAGCCTTTGTGGCTCCACTCTTAAGTATATCAGTGATGGTGTGTGCGTGTGTGTGTTTAAAGGCGGAGAAGAAGGCTGAAGAGGAAGGGGGAGAATATTTGCCATTCCCTCTTCCTTTTTCCTCTCTTTTCATGGCGACGGTTCCTCCTTGTCTCTTCCTGTTCCTGTGAGGGGGGGATGGCCTCAAAACAGCCTCGAGTAGCCTCGTCCAGCCGAGCTTGGCTTGGCTTGCCTAGAGGTCATTGTCTTGAGGACCAAAGTTCCTTGCACCCTGTTGTCGATCATAGGAACAAGACGAAGCGAAGAGACGAAGGAGAAGGAGGAGAAACGGGAGGATGAAAGATTTGCCGTCCACGGACGACACCTTTGTAGAAGCTGGAAAGATCTGCAAATGAAACTTGGCAAACGCCTGGGATGAGAATCATCGCCAACGTCATTCTCCTGTCAGACCTTTAGGAGTAAGATGAACTGCAAAAGCTCAAGAAAATGAGTGCAAAGACCTCTGTCAAAAAGAGAGAAAAATCATGCCACGCCAACTTGCTCGTATTAATTCGTAAAAGGAAAGAGAGAACGAGTTTCATTGGCCTGACTTTCAGACAACCTTCCGGATTATTTAGCACGGCCAAGAGAGCAATCTTGGTTTTCTCTTGCTCTCCTGTTTCATTACAACCAAATACCATTAGCTCTTAATTAAATCAGGCAAAAAAAGGGGGAACAGATCAATATTCACCCTCTCCATTCCCATTAAACAGTTGTTGTTCCGATAATCCCGAGCTAATAAGTGGATGCCGAGGCTCTTTGTCTCTTGGACAGACAAATGCAGCTTTTCATCCATTACCCATAGGGGCCAATCAGTAATTCGTTCACAATACTAATGAATCCAACTCTTTCCAGGGAAGTAATAATGACATTCAAGGCTAAATATGGCGAAGCGGCCGAAGCCTATGCTTTGCTCAACGTGGCGAATAGGGAGAGAACGAAAGAAAGCTCTTTTTTCCTCCCCCTTGGTACATACTGGAGTACACAAAGGAGGAGGAGGAGGAAAGGGGGGAACGCAATGAGGCAAGAAGTTGTTACCTTCAAAAGAACCCTCGCCAACAGCAAGGCGAGGTCATTTCCCTCTGTGTAAAGAGCCATAGCCCAGCCGACACAAGTGCAGGGTGGATCGAGGAACGGGGGTAAAAACGCACTTGGGGAAGTATTGATCTTGAAGTTACGGCTTTCTCCAATGCCAAGTATCCGATCCCTCTCACCCGGGAGAGAGGGAGCTAGCTAATGCTCAGGGTAGTTTTTGCCCCTCTCTCGCCAATCCTCGGTTGAAGGAATACTGATCTTCTGGAAAGGGATCAGGGGCTAAATGTTCCCTAGCATTTGCGAGAAAAAGGACAAGTTGTTTGGTCGAACATGCCCACAAATGTATCAGATCAATTGACACCAAGCCATAACAACATCGTGCAGGTGCAGGTATGGCTTGTTCAAGCCCATAAATCGGCTATGTAATATACATATCTGCTCTCTGTATCGACCTGTTTTATCTTTTTAAACATTTGTTGGAGAGCCGACAAGGTTTATTCACCTCTCTTGGCTGGCTGAACGCCCTTGCTTTGAACTCATGTTTCCCCAGGGACGCTTCTTAAAGTCCTTTCGTTATGCCCTCATTGGAAGTTGGGAGCGTGAGCGAACGAGTGACGAGGGTGGATGTGGAAGTGGATAGATACTACATACAGGGGGGGTGCTAGCATTGTGTGTTATGTGCACGGTGCACCCTGCAAGTCTGTCTTTCCCTTTGGCAAACGGGCCAAATAGTACATGTGATCATAGGAGGGTGAGGGAAAACTACGCAGCACCAAAATGTACTGAACTTGCGAGTGGACCCTCAAAGACGAGGCTGTCAAGGAACTTTGGAAACGTTCATCGAGAGAGGGGAGCAAGAGGTGGTGTGGTGGAGGGAGCTGCTTCGCCGAGAATACAAGTACAACCAACCCTGGCCGAAGCTTGGGAGTTGTTGTTGGAAGGGGAGAGGGGATCCACGGCAAGTTTGCCTTCAGGGTTTATATCGATCGACACAAGGGGGATGAAACGAGAAAGCCTTGGATGAAAGGACACACAACAAGCCATAATCGTATCTGGAAGGGAGAAAACGTTCTGTTCCCGATTGTTGTATTGCTCTTTAATGACGGGATAAGTGATTGAGAGATGACTTGCCATTTGTGGGGACCTTTCAAGAACAGGTGCAAGGAAGAGAGTCAGAGTACTTGGACCATCCATGGCCGATTAAAAATGCCAGTCAGCCGCACAACGTTTCAAAACCCACGGGAACCCCCTACTGGGGTTTGCTTTCCATTTGCAAATTTGTCTTTCGGGAGATATGAGTCGAGAGACGAGCATTGAAACCAGAACGAACAATTCTGTAATTTCACATGGAAAATTTAGTTTAAACGTCTTGGGTTGGCCTAGTTAGCTGCAAGGAGCTCTCGAGTTTCATTTCAAGCCTGATTTGAACGACTGCCCGAGAAGTTGCGGCAATGGTGCGTGCTCAAAGATGCCGAATGGCGGCCTACTCACACCAAGGATGCGGATTCTTAACTCCATCAATTGGCCAAATTGCTCACACATGTTCTGCCAGATCCGCAGCAGCAGGTTATCGATCGCAAGAGTCGTCCTCTGGACGGATTCCTAGTTATCTGAAGATTTTGCAAAAAGAGAGTTGTCGGGCTGAAAGGCAAAAAGATGGCCCACGACGCTCTTCAGCTCCATTCGCTCGACAGTGCAACAAGGAGGGACGAGATATCCCAAGTCGAGAAGTTGAGGAGCCACGCTGTCTACCAAGTCGAAAAAGATTGGCTTCTCAACAAATGAGCGTGGAGCACAACGTGGATGAGCCATGAAGCCGATGAGTTGGCCAGTCGTCGAGCCCAAAGCTACCTGCATGCATTCATGGGCATTGTTTTAGGCCTTCCAGGCACATGAAGTCATATTTCAAGACTTTTGAGTTGGCCGAGGGCTATTCTCTTGGTTAGCAGCCAACACGTCTAACCTCACTCTTACAGACCTCTCCATCCGAGGATTGAATTTCATGAATATCATGATGAAAAGGAAATGGTGGGGTTGAGGAAATAATAACGATGGGAAACGTTGTTTTTTTTTTTCAAAATCAGACGCATAACACCTCTCTGATCTCCTAAAACACTAGGTTTTTTTTATCGGAGCTGCCTTGGAATAGCCATGGCCATCAATTGTTTTTCAAGAAATTTCGGAGTCAAAAACAATATTAGGTGTGAAATGTACTCAAAATGTAAAAGCCGAATTCTAAGGAAATTGAACGATTAAACGATATTGACTTCATGGATGGCCCTGGTCATTCTTGACCAACAAGACTCCATAAGCTCGTCAATGTCTTCGTTGGCGAGAGACTCGAAAACAGATTTTAGGTTGAGAAAGGTCAGATGGAAAAGCCATCACTCTACAATCAAGCTTTATTTTGGGCGATTTGGATATATGCAGGGTATTGGGAACAAAATGACTAAGGAACCATTAAAACAAGGTCAAGTGTAATGTTCTGTACTCAAATCAGGCCAAATCAATTCGAGAACACTTTAGACGGGAATAGCTTTTCCCTGTGCTCTAGTTCTATGTATAAGTTAACTATGTACCTCTATGTATGGGCAGGTTTTTAGTGCAGTATTGTATATGCTGATATTGTTGTTTATTCTCGGACTCGCTTTAATAGGGACGGGTAAAAGAATATCGATAATCATAGAACGGCAAAATTGAAGGCGAGATCCCTACGTCTTCCCAATTGTGTATCTACGTACTAACCTCTCTCAAAGAGTCTGAGTAGGTCGATCAAATTCAACTCATTAGGCTCCTTTCTTGTGGTGCTAGGATTCAAATCAATTTTAGGTGGAGTAGAGTATACACTCACAATTTCAATCTTTACTGACAAATTGCCTTTGAACAACCACAATGGAAACACATGTGTGTACTTCTATGTTAATCTAGCTTTGTGTATTGACATATGTAATCATTACACTTGCAGCAATACATTCGAAAAGCATGGATCTCGCTACCAAACCAAATGACATGTGTCAAAACATAATGTTTTACTCCTTTTTTTGCAGATATTCCAACTCATCGCACTCAATTTTTAATCGTTCGAACGCATTAAATGCTCTACGTATATATAACGATATTCGACGATTTAAATAATAATCTTATTCTTGATTTGATCACGCGCTCATCAAGATCGAACTCAAAAAAAAAAAACACCCAAAATAAGTGAAGTTTATGGTGGAACTGTTCATGTTTTGATGAGTTTTTGAGACGGTCTTGAATCTGATTTTGATTTGGCCAAAACAAGAGAGTTATCGGAAAGTAAAAGCTTTCAACCCAAGGTTGATTTTGGATCGATGTAGTTTTTGACCTTGTCGATAATCAACCCAGAGCCAGGTTTAGTTGTCAATTGATCCTTGCTTTGGATTGAACTCAGTCGCTCTCGTTTTGTCTGCAATGGTGGCATTTATATCCGATCCCAGACAATCTTTTTTCGATGCAACATTTAGTCCCTTCAAACATTCGAATGCATCTCCCCCCAAAATGCTGTTCACCGCCATTCCAAGTATTGACGCTTACATTTGCAACATGTTCTTCTTACGCCAAATGCCTCAATACAATCCTTCATTTTCACTTCTACATTGTGAACCAAAGCAATTAAATGAATACGACACAACTCGAGAAAAGTCTTCATTAATTTCAAGTGGAGCAAAACACTTGTTCAAGTCACACAGGTTTGCTGTTTGCTTGGCGCCTAAAGGTCATTGATATTTGATGATCTTCCTTCCATGTTGCCACTTGAACAATGTCTTTCAAAGTCATGGCCAAGGACAAGCTGAAATCGAGCAATGCTCTCACTCAGCACAAACCGATTCATCCAACGAGTCCACACCGAGAGACACGTTCACCTCCATTCAAGTCCCGAATTACTACGTACATCCATTCGTACAGTAGTGTGGGCGCCGCCAACAACAACTGCCAAGCTTATACAATTTGACTTGTTCCAATCCGACAAGTTCTTCGATAATCTGAGACATAGTGTCTGGCGAACTCCGATGAGGGCATCATTGCTGCCTAGAACGACGACATCTCGAACTTGGAGCTCTCGCATGAGGAACTTGAAAACACAACGACCCGTACTCGTGGATGGTCATCTATCTTCTTTCTCTGTGTGCGTTTCGTTGTGAGTAGGCGTGTACGAGTGTACGAGTGTGCGTGGCAGGCAACGAGAACAAGCAAGCAATGAAGGAGGGGGGGAGGGCTGTATTTTTGTGCCTGAGATCTTGACTTTGAACGCAATCAGACGGCTGGAATGGAAGGATCTAATTTTACTAGATCCTGGTCAGGCTTCTTGGTCTTGGAAGAATTCGGTTTTCTCTAACGGTCGCCCACTGGATGGAGTGCCTGGAGAGTCAGGAGGAGACCGAGGGGGGTGAGACAGGTCAACTTGAGGGATGTGGCGGAGATCCGATGACTTGGAAGATTTTCCCGCCAAGATATCCAAAGAACGCAAGAGAGAGAGAGGGAGAGGGAGAAAGAAAGAGGAAGAAAGCGAGGAGAAATTCCGCCACTTTCGACCGAATCGAATTGGAAGTGGTAGCCTTTCTCCAAGATTTACGAGGACCTTCACCCTCAATAAAATCGCCGTGGCTTCTTGGACAGAGTACTCGAGAACTGATAGGAATCCTTGCGGTTACGATTGAGTGCATCCAGAGAATATGACTCCCCTTCTCTTCTTGTAACTATGTCGTACATGCCCTTCGAGTGTTTGTGAGGCGGATCCGATTGCTCGCCGTTCATCGTTCATTGTCAAGGCCTTCTTTCCCAATGAAACACGGTGGGTAAGTGAGTGTGCCTGCCTGTCTGTCTATTGGCTGTTTTATCCTTGAACTTCGCTCAGATTGGCTGCTTTCTCAGGCGACTGGGACTCAAGGACAAGGACAAGGTCATTCAACCAAACAGAGTGGAAAAGCCGGTACACTCAAGTTGGCAAGGCCCAGGGGATCTCGCTTGGACGACCGACCACACTTCAGATCAAAGAGGATAAATGAGATCTTACCTTAACTTTAATATTAAAGGGCCCGAGTCACTGCTGAAATCCTGGACATTTCCCCAGATTTCGTTCGATTCCATCACAGTTATGGAGAAAAGCTTTGGAGAGTTCAAGCCAAGCAAAGTTGGCCGTGACCGCCCGCGAGGCTGCGAGAGTTGCTCGGGGATCGCTTGGCAGGCGGCAGAAATGCAGAGCACACACTCCAACCACGAAACGACGTCCCTCCCGACGCTCCCTACGTACGTACCTACGTACGTACCTACGTACGTACCTACGTACGAGAAGCCTACCCACACCAACGGGTACTCTATTGCCTTGACAGAGGTCGGGAGAGAGTACGTTAAAGCGAAAGAGTCGGTCGATCCGAGGGAAGCTGTGATCGCTTTGGCGGCCGGCGACTTCATCACATCATGCTGGATCTGGATGGATGGATGGAGTCTCGGAGTGCCTTGGCCTTGGTAATGGGACTGTTGCCAGGCCTCTTGAGTTTCCCAATGCATGGACGATGGACAAGCCGAAAACACAGCTTCCTTCCTTCTATTCTACTGAATACACTGAGGAGCTCGTCGAGTGGAGGCAGAGGCAAAAGAGCTTCGAAACTCTCCGCCCCATCCAGCATTGTTCGGGTTGAGAGTTGCGAGACTAGGCGTCCAGTCGGGCAGACTAGAAAATCAAGGAATTCATTGATGTTGTGCGAACACGACTAGAAAAACTGGGAACGCTCTCGGACAAGTTGGAAGAGTGCATGCTGGCGATTTTTCCTTCACCCGCGAGAAATCGACCGCCAAGGGACGTTCTACTTGTTGTTCACGAACGAAAATAGTTTTGAAAAATGACAGAGTCTGTTTCTCGGGTCAAATTGTGTTGAACGATGGCTAAGTAAGAGTAATAAAATACTATGGTCCCATGCTTACGAAAGAAAGTAACATTATGAAACCGACTAAAGTGGGAATGATTTATGATAGCAAAGCAAAATGAAATTCATGGGTTGCTTACGTAAACAAGACTATATATCAAGAGACCTTATATGATGCATCACCATGATGTTTTGTGTGTTTCAGAGTGAAAATCAATGCAATACGTGGTGACTTGAAAAAAATACCTTGGAAGTAACCTCGTGCAATATTTTTGAATGGTGAGGTCTCTCATTTGATTAACTCCGCATACGCAAATGAAAATGTTCTGAATGGAAAAACCACAAAGTTCATGCCCGATGGTCAACACGTAAAAGTAAAGTCAAAAGGGTTTTTTTTTGACGTGGCGTTTTAGCGTGTCGAAGAAAAAATTGTACACAAAAGATGGCTGAATTTAATGTTTTTCTCAAGTTACAACATTTCAATAAGACTAAAATCTGATATTGATTTGCTGATCATACTTTTAAGATGCAAAGAAAATGGCTGGCCGAAAGTGATCTAATGAGCTCACATAATTATATAACAAGCTCTGAATATCAAATTGCCAACAAAGTTTTTCGAGCAAGATCTCTTGGTTTCCTAGACTTTGGGTGGAGAAATTCAAAAGTGGAGGAATTTTTTCGGAACTCTAATCCACTTTTGAAGTTTAAGAGTATAAAATAACAGAAAAGGAGAAATAGAATATATACCAATTCATAATAGCAGTTGCAATTCTATTGAAAACGAATATCCTTTTTTTCAAGTTGAAATATTTGTAAATCAAGATGAATCTGTTCCCACCAATTGAGAAAATATAAACATAAACTATGTTCCTCCCAATACATATATGTGTATATAACGTTTTGTCAAAATGCATTGGTGGTTTTGGAGCAAATTGCAGTTAGTGCATTTTTTGAATAATTAATCTAGACTTCCCATTAGTTGCAACCAATCTGTTGCTTACGTGACGTTTCTGCTGTTTTTATTCCTTAACAATAATTCAGGGGGTTACACTTATCACTTATCAGACACCAAATGTTTCAAAGCCAAAGAAATGTCATCAAGATTATTCGCTTGACACTGCTGTCGTCTTGGTATCCTCTGTCTCCGAGTGTTCTTTGATTCCTAGGCAAGGTAGCTCCTTGGTCAGTGCCTCTCGATACCTAACAAAAACGTTTGCATCAGTATAAATACAACAGCTCATAAAAGCAAGCCAAACTAATGAGCTAAAGATTGAGATGATTGATCGTAATGCACTCACTTGGGATGGCTAACGGCGTAAACAATGGGGTTGAAACATGAAGCAGTCTTGGCCAAGAACGAAGGGAGTTGCGTGACCACCGGGGTCAACAAGTGAGCACCCCCAAACTGACCAATCATGGCGATAGCGGCATAAGGAGTCCAAGCCAGGAGCCACAAGCAAATGTTGGTGATTGCCACTTTGGCGATTCTCACCTCTGCGCTCTCGGCATTGGCGTCCTGTAATAATTTTCCATATGATGTTAAGTGGGATATACTCTCCTTTTCTCATTAAAGAACCCTCACTGTGTTTGATCGAAGACTTTCCACATTCATCTTTTTGGCTTGAGCCTTCAAAGCCCGTTCATGAGCCACCACTGCATAGACAATTTGCGAGTAAAAATAGATGATGAAGCACATGGGGAGACCGTAACATCCAATAAAGAAGAATAGTGTGAAACTCTTGTTGACCCAATCATCAGTGATGTAATCAAAGGAACATGTCAAAAGGAGCCCCTCTGGAAATCAATGACTTTTGGTTACAAAAATGTATTGAAATGTACTAGCATGTAATACAAATCAAATTGAACATTTTTTGATAGATTGGTAATGCTGCTTAAGAAAGCAGAATGCAAAAAATGTTGTTTTTAACTTTGTCTTTAAGAATTTTGGTCTCTCCTTCCTGATGTGCACCTTCAATTGATGTCCTAAATTTTCAATGGGATACAGCCAGGACTCATGGCAGACCTTAAAAAACTACCATACTGCTGTATTCGAGTCACCATTGACAATAAACCGTTTGAAGGGGATTTTGGTTGGAACGTTAATCTTTGTCTTATTGAACCTCGTGCAGATTTGCAGAGGCCAATTTCGTTGCCTAGCTCATCTTACATAAAGCTGACGTTTGCCTTAGCAATTCTGAGGTGCAGGAACCGAAGCCCAGTGTTTTAAAGCAAAGGAGTGAGTCTTAGATCAAATAGATGCTGATATTGTTTTTCGATCAGATCCTTTAAGAATGTAGAGTTAAACATAGATTTTCCATCTTGAATCGCTGGGGGTAACATCTTCAGTTGCAGCAAAAATTGCATTTCAAATCGCACTATCTTGATACTACATTGATTGTTGCTGAATGAGCTTGCATAATTTTGTAATAATAGATGCTTTTAGGAAAGGCAGGTGAGAAAGCAAGTTATTCAAAAAATGTTCGAAAAGAACCCTTTTCATATTTGTAGAAAGATGCAATTTGAAGTGGTCAATTTTTTGATTTTCTTTAAGCTTTTGCCAACTATGCTTCGTAACATCGGAGTTTGATGTTTCGACGTTATTTGTTATTAAAATACCCTGACCGAAGTAGTGAGTGGATGCTCATTCTGAGTAACGTCCAAGTCTTAACTCAGAAGTAAGAGCGTTTAAAAAACAGGCCCCTGTTTTTGTTTCATCTAGATTTCCTCTATTTTGAAAAATTCCCCACTTACAAGAATGCTGACTTGTACCTTAAGTTTCAAATGGGACAAAAATGTCAAAGTTCATACCCAACTTATAACTTCCCCATACTTTCAAGAGAGGAGGAAGACAGACTGCTGTAGAATAAGCAAACGAGAAGATGATCATGAGGAAAGCAATACAGGGAGTAGTTTTGACACCATTGAATCCTTTCACAATAACATTGTACCGATCATAGCCAATCATGATGATCATCCACAGAGAAGCACAGCCTTGAAAAAAAAATGAAAGAGCATTTTACTTGTCTCCTCATTTCAAACACTCCCACAAGCAGACGATACCTACCGAAAACTCCACCCAAGAATCCGTACAATTCGCAACCCAAAGGTCCAAAGGCCCAATATTTGCCAATGAAGACATTGATGAATAGCGGCGGGGCCAGTGAGCAGATCATAATAAAATCTGAGAATGCCAATGCCACTACCAACATATTGGATGGGGTTCGTAGCGTCTTTATCCTGAAAGGCTGAACTTGGGTCTCAATGGTCCTTCAACCAATTGCTCAAATAATCGGTCTTACTTGAGAAAGATAAAGATGACTAAGCCGTTGCCCGAAACTGAGATGACCCAGAGAACAAAGAACAGGATGCCAAAAAAGTGCTGGATGAATGGATGGACCGGGGGAAATTGAGTCCAATGCTCATGGGTCACTGCCAACACATCATCTGAGGCGGCATCGGTGTGTTTGGCACCTATGTTTGAAAATCATATTGGGTGCATACAGTACAGGGAGTCCTCTTAAATTTCCTGAGCAACCTTACCTGGTGGATAGTGCAAATTGTAATTCTCGTCCAGAAAAATTTGCGGAGTGGCCATGATGAAGGTAGTCTTTCTCTGGAATCTTTTCAACAAATGGCCACTAACTCTACCCACTGAAGGCCTTTTATACTCGCCGGCTTGAATTTAGAAGCGTCAAGCGACCTCCAATTTCGATTGGAATAAATCAGAGAGGTGTTGGAATGGGATTTAGAGTTGTCCATCTAGACAGTAGCTAGTAATCCATTAACAGCTTTGTCCTGTGAATAGGAACAAATTTCCTCAAATTTTGAGGAAACGTAGTTTTAAAGGGCTTTCATCCGTTTGTTTGAAACATTGTATGAAAATAGGATTTTCTACTTCAAACTTGCGGGTAATTATTTCCTTTCTGCAATAAATTCTAGCTGAGCAAAATGTATTCAAAATTTGTCGTTTGTGCTTTTTTCCTTTGAGGACCAATTATTTACCATACTGGGAGAATGTTATCCCTAGTAAGTTATTCAAAGTAATGTGAATTGCGGATCTTCAATAATTTTTTATATTTCTGTTAATCTAATATCTGGTCCACCAATGAACTAGAGTTGGAAGATCTGTCTGGCCCTTGAACTTAAGCTTAATTTGGAATTTTGGTCTACATTTTCTGTACGAATGTTAGACAGGAGCAAATTGAACAACACAGTTACCCAATAAAGGATAGACGAGGATTGTTGGAACAAACCTAGATTCTCAAGGGCTTGAAGGTGCTAATTGCACGTTTTACAATCTTAGCTAAACGTTTTTTTTCGGTTTTGAGTATTTGAGTTTCAAACCATAATATAGCGGTGGGCGTTTAGTTTCTGTAAGGGGTTTTGACTGAAATTCAAACTTATTTTTTGCAACTTTTATTAAAACAAAATAGGGTGGTCTAAGTCCTAAAAGCAATATAACCTTGTTGTTCTTGTCGTATCAAAATTTTGATCAATTGTCTAGATTGGTTGATTTACGTTGTTGTGTGATACATCTTCCACAATTTTGCCTAAGATAAAATGTAAAATAACTTATGAAATGTGTGAAATGTTGGATCGAAAACAGATTTGCCTGTGCTTGTCTTTCTTCCTGTAGGAAATTCAATTGTTTTTATATGTATGTCTGCATTGAAGCCGATTATTTCAAAGTCACCTATGAAGCCAAAAAAGTGGGAATAATCCATCGGAATGTAAATTATGTTCTTGGTTGAGGTTAGAATTGGTCTTGTTTCATAATCAGGAGCCAAGTCACATCATAGTTCAGAGGCGTTTTCAAATATTGCATTATTCTAATTGTTGTATGATTTGGAACAATCTGTGAAAAGCTGAGAGCTCGATTATTAACGAAACCCATGATTTTCAGTTTGAAAAAATAAACTGGATGGGAATGGTAAGAGGTTCCGTCAATGTGCCAAACATTTTAACGGGTTTTCGTGTTCACATTTATTGCAAAATGTTGTTCTTTGCTAAAATGTTTGGTAACAAATTATATTCTCATTCTCACCAAAGAAGCCATTTATCGTTTGCATTTGATGGTTCAAAGGGTTTCGCTCCGATATCAGTTCGATATGATGTTCTAGAACGATTGGAAAGCAATGAAGTGTCACGTGGGATAGAGAATTCGATCTTATCGTTCGATAAGAAGATATTGAAAGTGTAGAAAGTTTGTTTGTAAGTCGTCACAATTGGATTGTTCAATAATCCACCCATTGTGTTCGTCTTATGCATGATCCAATCAATCAATTAGTGTAGGGTCATGTTTACGCTTGAGTCTGATGGCGCTCATTCGAGATTGGAGAAATGGGCCGGACTCAAATCCTCAAAAATAGATTCAAGTTTACCCATATTTTGATAAATTTCCATGTTTTCATTGAATTTCCTCAGCAAAAAGATTCAGCAAAATCAAGATAGAAGTCAAACGAAAGAGCTCGAGTCCTTTTGCTCAACGTTGAAAACATTTTTTTTATAGATAAGCTGATAATCATACCATCACCCAGAAAGTAAGTAATAATATAATGATTTAGAAAATAGGTCCAATGAAAAAAAGCCATGGAAGAATTGGAGTGGAAAACGCAAGCAAGTTTGGGTAGCCAAATATACCAAGCAATAACAGTCACACTCAAATTTCATAACTGAGGTTTTGAGAATTTGAGCGTACATGTTGCGTGGTCGGTTTTTGACCGAAATGAGAATTGATTTCTGATTTTGCCGGAAGGTGCTTGTTCAAACGTGTTATGTTCCCGTTGCGAAATCAATTTCTTGCAATAATGATGCAGGGGATCATTCAGTTTATTCTTCAATTGTACAGGTCAATGAAAAATTGCAATTAAAATATATCTGGCACATCTGGACACTAATAGTTCCTCCAAGAAACTTGTATTGAATTGACCCATTGCCTGAAATAGAAAATTGATTAAACATGGGGACATACATTAAAAATCAGCAGGTAAAGGTTGATTTAGTGATCGGAAAAATGGATTTGACTTTACCTGGACACTTCCTCCAAACCAATCAAAAATGATTTTTTTTCAATAACCTATGACTCATTACATACACTGACAGAATATAGCAACTTGTTTCAAAGTGAACCTAGCAGACTTTAATGCCACTTGACTCAAAAATGGAATCACACTCCACATTCAAGCAAGACAGTATGTGATGAATAGGACTTTTTTTTAAAGACAATTTGCAATCATACATTCGGTTTTGTGCTAAAATCAATCAAGATCTAGATAACTTTTCAAAACAGCTTCACGCAGTATACCACATATGTATATGTATATATATATCGATGGATAGTATTAATGACGAAATACCTTTGGACACATTTTTCCCAAAAGTTGAAAGCTCTCAATTTCAGGTTTTTTAAGCAACACGGTTTCTCTATCCCGTGGTCTCAGCCGTAGTCTTGTTTTCATTGCTTTGGGACTCCTCCCTGATTCCAAGACAAGGAAGTTCCTTGGTCAAAGCTTCCCGATACCTGTAAAGCAGACTATGTGAAGAATCTGCCATGAACGGCTAAAGGCAACCTAATCTCACTTGGGATGGCTGACAGCGTAAACAATGGGGTTGAAACACGAAGCGGTCTTGGCCAAGAACGAAGGGAGTTGCGTGACCACCGGGGTCAACAAGTGAGCACCCCCAAACTGTCCAATCATGGCGATAGCGGCATAAGGAGTCCAAGCCAGGAGCCACAAGCAAATGTTGGTGATCGCCACTTTGGCGATTCTCACCTCTGCGCTCTCGGCATTGGCGTCCTGTAATAATTTTCCATATGATGTTAAGTGGGATACACTCTCCTTTTCTCATTAAAGAATCCTCACTGTGTTTGATCGAAGACTTTCCACATTCATCTTTTTGGCTTGAGCCTTCAGGGCCCGTTCATGTGCCACCACTGCATAGACAATTTGCGAGTAAAAATAGATGATGAAGCACATGGGGAGACCAAAACATCCCAAAAAGAAGAAAAGTGTGAAACTCTTGTTGATCCAATCATCAGTAAGATAGTCAAAGGAACAGGTTAGCAGAAGACCCTCTGAAATTAACAATATAATGTTTTAAGCAGCCTTCTTCCAAATAAATAAAGTTCGATGACCATACCCAATTTGTAACTCCCCCAGACTTTCAGGAGTGGAAGAATACACAGAGCTGTCGAGTAGGCGAACGAGAAAACGATCATGAGAAAAGCAATGCAAGGGGTGATTTTCATGCCATTAAATCCTTTCACAATGACATTGTATCGATCATAGCCAATCATGATAATCATCCAAAGCGACCCGCATCCTGCAATTAGATTGGATTCCAATTCAAAGCGTTTCCGTTCTGACTCTAATAAATTAGATATTTAGTGTTCTCACCGAAAACTCCGCCCAAGAATCCATATAACTCGCAAGCGAGCGGACCAAACGCCCAATGTTTGCTCATGAAAACATTGATAAACAATGGTGGCGCCTGAGACCAGATCATGACAAAGTCAGAAAAGGCCAAGGCCACCACTAGCATGTTAGATGGGGTTCGAAGAGTTTTGGTCCTAGAACAGAATGACAATTTGGTCGGCTGTTGCTCCTTGTTTCGTTCTAGTGTCCTTTTCCGAGATGACTCTGTTTAATTAAGTTAGTTCAGCGAGCGAAATATCTGCCTTTGCCATGAAGTATAACTCCTTTCTGACTATTTTGATGATTTTTGTTGGAGAACAATAGACCCTAAACGAGTTAGAGGGTGCTTCATATATTACATAACGTCAAAATCTAACACATACTTGTCAAATGTAAGCTCATTGTCAAATATAAGTTGCCCTGTTTCCTTTATCCAAATATTTTATGTCTACTAAAGCTACCTAGCGCCAAAACAATCGATATTTATGTTTTTTCATAATTTTAACCTCATTAGGCGACAAACTTGGTTAACTATGAAACTCTAAACCACCACTAGATCATAGCCCAGATTTAATTGACCTCAAAGTTATATGAAAGCATCAAGTTTAGATCAAAATTGGTCGTGCTATAATTCCGCCATTATTTTTCATAATTAGGGCGCCATCTATTTCTGAAATTCTAAGAATATGACTTAACCTCACCATTGGCACACCTTTGATCTCCCTCGACCTATGCAATACAAGTGTGTTAAACTAATTGAAGTCAAACCATGTTCAAGATGTAATGCAATACAAACATTGTGCTAATGAGGGATCGGAAAGATTATCTCCTTGGGTTTGATTGAGGTTTAAATTATAGGCCACATTGGGGCAAAAATACCTTTTTCGCTATAGAGACGTGTAAAGTACGGGCTCGGATTTCAGCTTTGTGAGCTACCCAAGCTGCGCCACAATCGCGTTAAGAACTACCGTGCCATGATTGAAGCTCATTCAGTGTTCCAACTCTGAATTAACAAAATTATTCGCCAATTTAGGACATTATTCAACTTTTAAGATAAACAATTATCAGTTCAACATTCATACCCTAAAACTGTCATTAGATGGCACATGAAAAAATATGTAATCAATATGAAAAAATATTTGGTTGTACCATATATTCATCAGAAAAGGCGTGGTGACACTTAATTAATCCTAGCAATGTACAAAAGGGCGACCTAGTATGAAATCCCAGATCTTTACACTTCTCTATTGTACTGCAAATCAGAGAAAAAAAAAAACAGCTCATAAATTGTTTGTTTAGATTTTCTCTGAATGATGACACTGATCTTTTCAAATCCTCCATTTAATTCACAATTTCGGGATTTAAGTTTTCCGTTCATCCTAGGGGAAGGGAACTTTTTGTTTTTGTCAGCCCAATGAGCCACACCTTAGTGAAAAAAAGAATATTTAGCCAAATTTTGCATGTTAAAAAAGAGCATGTATAACCAATTGAATCATCACTTTTTCAACCTTTCATGAAACTACTCCCTTGTATCCATAACTTATTTGGGGGCAAGAATCACAACTTAAAAACAAAATATTTTGGCAAGCATCGCACTTTATTTTTCCGACCCTTAGTGATCTTATCTTCATACTTAAACGTCGTATATATGAAACCATACGTTTAAGTTAGGTTTACGCCTTTTCAAGTGGACAACTCCATCGGACTTCCCTTCATCTTAGAGGACTACGTATTCCCAAAGCATTTATAGAGCAAACCTAATGGATAATTGTAATTGGGGTACTTGGGTGAGGGTTTAGCCTCGTCCGGTCAGTGGAGCTGGACATCACGTTAACCATATGTATAGTACCTTGACAGTGTCTAAGACTTTCCTTGAGATGTGTCTGGGAAAAGAATGTAACCAGAAGCCTTACCCAGAATAGGAAACTGGCTAAACATAAACCCACGAGTTGTCTCTTTATA
Source organism: Tigriopus californicus (assembly GCF_007210705.1). NCBI lineage: Eukaryota > Metazoa > Arthropoda > Copepoda > Harpacticoida > Harpacticidae > Tigriopus > Tigriopus californicus. The sequence continues at coordinate 3,085,079 of NC_081449.1, read as the reverse complement.
TCGTGATCCCCTTTAAGTAACAGTGCCTGAATTCCATTCGAGGCCGTGTTACTCTCAGCATCCCAAGACTATACAACCAATGTAGATCATACTTGTAGACTACTTCAATCTTGGCCAAAGAAATTCTAAAGGAACGAGAACTCACTTGAGAAAGATGAAGATAACGAGTCCATTGCCGGTAACGGAGATGAACCAAAGCACGAAGAAAAGCAGTCCAAATGTGTGTTGGATGAATGGATGTACTGGCGGATATTGAGTCCAATGCTCATGGGTGATAGCTAACACATCCTCGGAGGCTCCATCAGTGTGTTTGGTGCCTTATTTTGATTCAAAGATTATAAGATTTGATGTGTTATTTAATGTGATAGGGACTCGTTACGACAAAGAATTAGGTGATCTTTTTACCTGGAGGATAATGCAAAGTGTAGGACTGGTCCAAATAGATCAGTGGAGTACCCATTTAGAATTATGAATGTTTAATCAATGGAAGAAACTGTTTAGGAGCAAGGTTTCCATTGGTCCTTTTATACCTTGAAAATGTGGACCATGGAACATGATCAGGGACTCCTAGTTTTTTGGACATTACTTCGATTATGAATTGGCCTTGTTTGATTAATCAAACTTGTAAAAGAGATCGCTGAAACAATCAGCCAGTAGAATCATGATTCAAAGGAGAAATCAATTGATTTGATTGACCGTTTCTTCAAAGTTTCTGTTTAGTGGATACATTCGGACATATGAATAAAAAGAAGATAATTAATACAAGCAGCATTTGATGGGATATTGATAACTCAAGTCTCTGATGATCTATTCGCTGATCACGTATTCATGAATTGTCCCATTCTGTTTAAAATAAGACCGAGGTAGTTTAATTTGGAGATACGTCCAGACATTTTGTTGTCTCTGATCAGACCAATTGGAATTGATTAAAACAAATCGTCTTGGAACAGTTTTTTGTCTTCTCAGATCGAAGAGCATCAATATCAAGTTTAAGCAAGGATAGTAAAACTAGCGAAAATATTCTTGAGTCCAATCATGATTTTGCAGGAAAATAAAGTTCTTATAAAACTTCAAGAGATTTGAAAGACTGCTTTTAGGGGGGGCTACGAACACATTGAAGAGGTTGTTAGTTAGCGTGATTCCCCAATATTAGGATCTGGATTCCTGACGATCCTCTATTGTGTTTTTTCGTACTTGTTTTTGTGTGACCATAATACAAAATTAAGCGGATACACAAGGACCTTGATTATCAAAGGGTCGCCGAAGAAGCCGCACAAGAATGGATCAGTGATCCCATCGGCTGATGTGCCAATAAGAATTAGCCTTGACACTCAGGTTCCTTTAATTTACATCTTCTTGGTTGAATAGTCGAAAATAAGGCCTCTGAAGTCTGTCAGGAAGAATACATTAAAGCTGGATTAGCCCTCGCCTTCGACTACAGACCACGAAAGTTCAGAATAATTAATAAAAAGTACATCAATATCTGAACGTCATTCATAACCATTACACATTGCGTGGGAAATATAATCGAAAACTAAGGATATAACCTGATTTACAAAACAGTGAGACTTGATTGAAAAAATAACAGATCCATGTTCCATGGTTCTTTATCTCAAAGCTGGTCAGCATTTTCGTACAGATTCATTCGGGAAATGTCAAGCTGAGCAAAAAAGGCGGCCGTACAAATGCCTGAGATTTCGTGATTCCACCATGAACAACCATATTTCATTCTAGATGCAATTTTACACTAAACGCATGAGGCTTGTTAGGGTTGTATTGGTAGAGCATCCGCTTACCAATTGCGAATCCTGGTTCGATCCCAGGCTTGCCAAGTCCAACCTTCTTTAGAGTATTTAAATTGAAGCATGAGTTGCTGCTTTAACAACTTAAATGGGCGAACTGAGGTAATAATCAATGTTGGGTGTGACGACGAAGCGGTAATATCCCTCAATTGGGACACCCATCATTCAGCTGCCAGGTCGAGCGAGAGAGCTGCCATCTGACTTGATGATTATGATTATGATTATGATGATGATGATGATGATGATGATGATGATGATGATGATGATGATGATGATGATGATGATGATGATGATGATGATGATGATGATGATGATTTATTTCATGTGGTACCATTTTGGTTTGTCTTGTGAACGCAATATCGGCGAACTCTAAGAAGAAAAAGGAAATTGTACATCGTATACTGATGCAAACTTTGTGCACTTTGCTACACAGGTGAGACATACTAACTTCTTGCCTTTTAGCATTTTTCATCTTGTTTTATGAAATGAGTTGGTGTGTGTTATGTTTCATGCAACCCATTGTCCCCCTGGGGAGGGGTTGGTATCCCTTAAAAAATAGCTTAAGGCTGTTTTGGGTTTTAAAAAATGTTTGGTTGTTATTCGCTTAAAATAGCATTTTTTTTGGTGGTTCGATTCTAGGATTAACCAAATATTTTGGAAACACTATACTCAATGATAATGATGTAAAAATCGTTCAACCCAATTACATAAAGATGATGTAAGAATTAAAGAAATTAGTAATGGAATTGTATTATCTATAATATCAGGAGTATCATCTTATTTATGCCGCCAGAGAGATTGCAGATGTCGACCCTCAATGTGAAAATGTTAGACACATCAAAACAAGTAAGAGCACTCTTATGATCAAAATATAATCCATTTTCCCTATACCGGAAGGAGAACATTGGATTTGAGGGTTAGAGTAAGGTTACCAAGCCTTTCAGTGGTCAGTATACCGTCACTATAGAGCATTTACGTGTTTGCTCAGCACAGGAGAGTGAATTTGGTTCGTTGACGTAACAATCCTCTAATGATTAAAAAAATGGTTTCTAGATTAGGCTGGGATAGATTGACGTTGTACTTTATTTTCAGTCCATAAAAGTGCTATTCAAGGCCTCTTGAATTTAGAGTAGGGATGGAAGTAAAAATGGAAAAGAAACCTGCGGATATTCAATACACGTTAGGTGATTCATGAAGTAACATACGGCGCACTTTTGCGTTACAATTTGTCACCGTTCTTTTCCACCGAAACTTTTCTCCATTTCAAAAGCTGTTTGGCCGAAATCGCTCGACACTTTGATCAAAAGGGGATATGTGGGCTGCAACAAGATTACGCGTTTCGTAAATAGTATCGCATATGAAACAAAAGTAATGCCTGATCTGTTATGGGTTATGAATTACCTATCAAGATAAAGAATTGCTATTTAAATGCAATTAAATCTTGATTACTGTAGCCAAATAACCAGAATCCATTTAGTACTGCAATCACGATCAACTTCCTTTCAATAACCTTATACGTGTAATTCTGTGTCTATTGGCTAATGAAGGGTTCTTATCCGTACTTGATTCTCACAACTCTCATGTTATCCTATTTGCGAATGACCCTGAGATTTGAAAACTATGGCTTCCTGCGCAAACTGCTTCTTTGCTGGGATTGAAAAGCGTCAAGCACTACCTTAAGATGGTTTATCGCACAACAATAATTCTTATGCTTCTATCATACAACAATCATCCGGGTCAATCGTCTCTTACTCCATGGTTGACATTCGAAAGAATTTACATGTTGATCCCGGCCTCTTAGTCCCTCTGTTTTTCGTATGATCTAAACAAACCAAAGATAATTTACATCATATCCTTAGATAGTATTAAAAAATGGAAATTGTAAAATGGTGGGCATTTAACGGATAAACAGCAACCCCAGTTCTTTGTCAATTGCTCAAAGACTGTTACTTATATCATAGGAGAAATAACTTATTCAATTCATAACATATTTGATCCGTTTCATAGTAAGCCTTTAATTCCTTTATACAAAAGCAATATCGGAGAAACCATCAAACCAACCACGTTCAAGTTACCTCGAAAATCTAAACTAAAATAGGATAAGCAACACAACTTGAAGCTCTTTTATAGCATTTGTTTGGAGTGCTTGTGTCATTCAGCCAGTGTTTCGTCATACAATGGCTTCATATCAGTTCAGTGGGGAAAATAGAACGATCTGGGGGCATTTCTATAACAGAAAACGTCATGGTATTCTCAAGCAACTGCATCCAAGTAATGATTGATTGAATGAATGAATCCATCGCTGCTTTTAATGATTGTCTTGAAAGTGACTCACAAGGATGTCACAGATCCATTAAATAACAATGCAGGATAGAATTTATATTTCGCCCTCAATCTGACAGGTAAATTACTATACAGCAATTACGGAATCCATGTCTGGAGCGAGGACTATTTTCTGTCTTTCGTAGCGTGCGAGTGCCAGTAAACTACCGCCGATTCCTGTTTGTTCCACTAATAAAATGCTCTGAGAGGTTGGAGTCCATAGTCAAAAACAAAGCGATATCTTCAGCCGAAATCAGATTGGAATACAAAACTAGGTAATAACAGAGGTCAGGACGAACCATAAGATCAGATGGAAAAGGAAAAAAAATATTCGCAGTAGCATAGAGTACTTAATGAAGGAAGTACTCTATGGAAACACAACATCCTCTACATTTGAGACTAGCAACCGAACTGTATCTAAAAAGGATTTTTATTTACACTTTAACAAAGCAGGTTGAGCTAATTGTTCATAGTTCTTGGAAACTAAAGAAGTGACAAAGAAAGAACATGTATATTGAAAGGGCCCCATTGAGTTTTCAACAAGGCATCAAATGCACCTCTTTATTTGCAGTGGAAGACCATGTGGTCTTTTAGTTTAGCCTAAAGCATGCTGTCATTGGCTAAGGACCTAAGGTCTTCCTGTTTGGAATGGATTAGTTTAAAAATGTTATGGGGTGACAAGAAGGCGATTGATCCCGGATCCTGAGAGCACATCTCTTGCTTACTTTCAAAATGAATCAAAATTGGTTTTAAAACGGCATCAAAGTCTCAAAATATATGGAACACGTTCTTTCGACCCCATAGCGCAAGCTGAAGACAATTCTAAATCCACTTTTGCTTTATATTGAAATTTAGAGACATTAAAGGCGAATGCTCTTTTACTACTAGGATGGCAACCATGACCCTCTGATCCTGGCACCACCTATTGGTCAACTTCTAAATCTTGCCCGTCAGCTGTGCCTTATCAGGGTCCAATGTCCATTTCTGTTTTCACTCTCATTGCCTTATTATTATGCTTAGTGTTATATTTTTCGTCATCTTTTGCCCTATTGGGTACGTTGGAGCTATAGTTACGTTTTTTCGTTGCTAGCCTGATTGTGAAAATTTCATCACCTTGATTATTCATTTGCACCAAGTCCTTCCTACGTTCAGGGGATGATTTGACTTAAATATTTCAAGCATTCAATTCGAATCCTGTGCAAAAGAGAATTACCGCTCGAAGAATTTTACTAGTGCTCTTGTCAATAGGTGTTTTGGTGAAGGGTTGACTCATCTTCTTAATGTTTGAACCCGGCGAAGATGCTCAGTCGGTCTCAATTCATGTATCGGTTCTGAGTTCTTTAACCATGTCCGAACAAGAGCAGAAGCCCACACTCTCCACCTGGCAATGGTTTGTCAACGATTTAACCAATGTCAAATTGGTTTGGGTCAAACTAATTTTTTTTCTTCAATCGGCGGGGTTGGTGGTTCTATTCCCATATTTGTCTATCCACATGAAATCCATGGGGTTTTCTTTGGAGGATACCGCTTGGGTCACGTCAGCAATGCCTATTGCCGACATCTTGGCTCCTCCATTGGCTGGGATCATCGCTGATAAAATGGGCAACTTCAGGGTGTTCATGTGCATCATCACGTTTCTCAATGGAGCTTCAAGTTTGGTTCTTCTCTTGATACCTCGATTGCAGGACTCTTCGTTGGTTGAAGATGTGGCTTTGAACATCACACTGGGTTCTACTGACATCTCCAGTTCCAATGCGGATTGGACAACCAGCTTTTGGTCTTACTTGGCATCTCGAGGAGTATTGGATGTCTTCAGGGCGTCATCCTTGACCCTCTTCGAAGGAGCAATGTCTTCTATTATTCGAGTAAGTTAAGTGAGACTCTTTGAATGATTATCAAATCATCTCTTTGAATGATTATCAAATCATCCCTTAGTTGCAGCTTTTGAAAATACGTGTCATGCAGGAACATGGGGGAGACTATGGACTCCAGAAGGTCTTTGGAACATTGGGGTCGATTCTGTTCGGACCTTTGGCAGGTCTTGTGATTGACCTTGGATCAAAAGTGGTTGGAACGGAGGATTACAGTTTCGCATTCTACCTGTATTTTGGCCTTCGTGCTGCCGCTGCCATGGTCATGTTAAAGCTGAGCTTGACCTTCAGACGTGGGGAAAGGAAGGTCTTGACCAATGCATGGGCGGTGTTACACAACCTGGACGTTATCTCCTACTTGGTGGCCTTTTTTGTTCTTGGTGTCTTATGGGGTTATTTAGAAAACTACCTGTTTTGGTAAGTAACAACATTATTTGTTTGAATGAATGCAATGTACCCATAATCGTGAACTTAAAACATAATCAGACGATTACTTTTAGTACATAAGTCCTTTCCACTTCGTATCTTCGTTCGCTCAAAAGCGAGAATGACGCGCTTAATTTCAAAATGGATTTAAACTAGAAATAATTGTTGCCAATGTTCAAGTTGTTTGCCTTATCTTAGAAAATGACGTACACTAAAGTGCGAGTAATTCCACGACCAAATATGTCTTAGGTTTGATAAAAAGCAAAATTAATTTTTCAATAATGCTTTCAAAACTTTCTTCCGAATTTGGCCCCAAGTTTCACTTCCAAACACATTCTTTTCTTTTCTGCCTGCAACACTGATTTTTTTCAATTTCTTTGGTGTCTTTTTATTTGTTCATGAAGAATGTTTATGAAAAGGCAAAACTTGGCAATGTTCATGGTCTTTAGCACAAGCATTTTTGGGGACACTGTTCCTTGTCAATTATCTGCAACAAAAAAGCACATGTCCAATGGCTGTCAGATGCTATCATCACAAGTGCCTCACAAAACTACCATAGCTCAAATGGTTTTTTAATTTATTTTAAATGACTGGCCAAAAAGCAATAACGTAAATGTAACATTATCATAATTTACTCTTTCATCTTTCTCTTTCTGTTCAACCAGGCATTTGTCGGATTTGGGAGTCAAGAAAATTATGATGGGTGTGTCCTTGGGCGCGGCTGCCCTCATCGGACTTCCGCTGTCCCTGTTCTCTAAACGTCTACTCCAATTCTTTGGCCACAACTGGATCGTTCTTATGGCTTTGATTGTTTACGTTATTCGTCTCACCACCTACTCTGTGACACTCAACCCGCATATCATTGTGGCCTTGGAGTGTCTGAAACCATTGTCACATTCACTAATCATGATATCTGTGTTCAACTTCATCATGTCGGTCACGCCCAAAGAGATCACCCCGACCATGAATTGTGAGTCCTATTCTCATACTACAATATTCCGATGAAATGGAACCCTGAATTTGGACCCTTTCTATTCCAGCTATTTTTGGAGCGGCCTACTTTGGTGTTGGCCGTGGTCTGGGTGGGTTGATTGGAGGGTTCCTCATGGAAAACTATGGAACCTTGCCAACCTTCAAGTCTTTTGCGGTCATGGCCGGGGTCGCCACCTTTCTTTACTCGCTTGTGACTTTTTGGATCAAGATACGGAACCGTGTTTCTTACTCTGAGGTGCCTCTCAGAAACACGTTGCCGACATAAATATTTCTTTTTTACGATTTTTCCGAGTCAAATTTGGAACATAGGTACTTTGTATCTATAACGCAATTTGCTTTCAATGCCAAGGGATTTGCAAACAATTTGGAATCGTAAATTGACTTTCCTGTTTCATGATCTTTATGATCTGCATGCACAATAATGTATATCTAGACTTTGAAAGTTAACCAAAAAAAACTTTGTTCAACATTAGTTTTATTTGTGACCCAAAAAACGAGTCTTGTTTATTCCCAAAAATCTATAGCAGAAAATTGAAAAAAAAGAACCAAAATCGTAATGCATTACTTGCAAAATTTAAATCATTGCTAAATGAAAAAAATCACAAGATCAGAGTTGCCAAATATCGATTACAAATTTAAAGCGTTTCATTAATAATGTTAGATTTATACGACGTGTCAAAAACAAGCATGAAACAGATTGTCACACAATACAAACAGGAACATTGTGGATATGAGAGTGCTCTCGTATTGTGAGAGGTTAGAAAGGTTGGGACTGTACAGTACTCAGAGAAGGTACGAAAGGTATCTGATACTGTACGTCTTCAAAAGCATTCATGAGCTTTGTCCCAACCCAGGATTTAGGGACAATTGGAGTGACCGCCGAGGCTTAACGTGCGTTTTGAGAGCACCTTCAAGCCCTCGAGAATCCAGACTAGTTAAAACAATAAAGTCCAACTTTCTTCTTTCTCGGGCTCCTTCAATGTTTAATTTGCTTCCCTTCAATATTCGTAGGGAAAACGTACAGGCCTTGTTGATCCGGTTGAATATTTCAAGTCAAACTTGGACAAGGTTTTGACTAAAATTCACCATCAACCTTACATTCAAGGGCTAGACCGATCAGTCAACTCTAATTCATTGGTTGATCAAATAATATTCATAAATAAAATTAAGTAGATTGAATAAATTTCTCGTCTTGAACGGCAGGTATTCCAATCCCAGCAGCGGTAAGGAAGTCCGCAAAAACGTCAAAGACATATTGATTTCACATTACACTTCATACTTAAAATTGAACCTAAGCATGCTTTGTTGAAAATCGAGGGAAAAATCACAAAGCTCATGATTACGTTGGCATTCTCCATCAGTCAATGGACGTCATCAATGAGCATCTGAAAAACATCCAATTCCTTGAGAGCAGCGAATTGTTCGTCTGTCCAGAAAGAAAAAGGAGTAAACAAGCACCACGGCTCTTTGCTCTCAACCGAAGGACAACTCATTCCATTCAAATTGTCCCTTGTCGTCAATCATTTCCAACGTAAATTCATAGATACAACATAATGCACGTGTGGGCAAACAAACATGTGCCCATAACAACACAAAAAGCGAAAAAGTTGCGCCCGATGGATGGCTAAAATCACGCCATGAAAGAAAATGAAATGCACGATAATGAGATGCTTTTAAATTCATCTCTTGCAATCTCTTGCGTGCAATCCTCTCAAGTCTCAGCACCTTTTAGAGAATGACTCATTATCTAACTGTCGTATCTGATGCTCAGCGAATATCAATCTATCTTATAGAGACAAACCTTTTTGACTTGATGTTTCCTGAGACAAACACATTTATCAGCTACAAGCTCTTGTAGATGTGGAAAGTCCTCGTTCCTTCAAAATTTCCGAGATAGATAGATCTGGAACCAGTTGCCAATTCCATCACTTTCCAATCCTTGGTATTTACACAAATGGTTGACCCCATACGATATCTTGTCTTAAAGCTCAGCATGAATATCCCCACTAATGCTCTGCTATACACACATAATATAAAAGTCTTATCCCTTGAACGGAACATGACAAATGTCGTTAGTGTATCTTTGAGCACAAGTTCTGACTTACAACACCTCGGAGCAGCTGCTCCGTGATTCTAATGTCACCATCTCATTCACATCCACCTACGTTTTGAGCTGTACCAAATCCTGCACAATGGAAGAAAATGGTGCGGAAGCTGCTAACCAAGCAAGTCAGGAGCCACTATGGTTTGCTCGGCCGTTTGTGCGCGTGATGGTGTGTGAGTTTTTCTTTGGCTAACGATCGAAACGGTGTCGGTTACGGGGGCTATTGGTCTCTTGGCAGGAACGTACCAAAATGAGATGGCAACTTTGGACGGGCAATGCATAAGGTCCCCGATGTGGTTGTTGATGATGAAGTCCAGAGGTCTGGTTTGTGTACTTTAATTAATGAAAATACTCGCATCCAGCTGCTAAGCCATCAACCAACCAACCAACCAACCGACCGTCCATTTACCTGGGATGATGATTCTTCGGGTGAAGGGAAAGAGTTAGAATTATCCTTTCATCCTCATCATTTTATTTTTAGGCACGTGCACGGACGACGGCTCCCTACTTAGCTGTCACCAAGAGGGTGGGCTTCTCTTCTTGTCCAGGAACCATCCTCCCTATCATTCCAAAAGTCTCTAGTGTACATATCCAGGTAATGGTAATACTAATAAGCAACAGACTCGGGTAGCATTTCATCGGGTACCTTTTTCAGGGCAGGCAGGTGGTTGGTTCAAACCAGATGCAGATCTGCGAATTGATAAATGATCTCGAACGTTTTCTCTGTACGGTACACTGTACATAAAATATTGTTGAAATATGTACCTCAAGGGCCACAATCCTGACGAACCTTATCGATGAGCTTGAAAGTGTAAAGCCCAATCAGAGCGATGTGAGAGGTGTTTTTGAGCAGATGAGCAGGAGGGGTTCGTTCTTGCAACCATCTGCCCCGCCCATGGACCAAACTGACATTTAAAGCAAGCAGACCTCTACATCAAAGGACTTAAGGTTGAGTGAGGAAAAAATACAATACTTCCCAAAAACTGACAAGAGTGACTACCATGAAATTTATTACGTTAATAAAAATCGTTCAACTGATAAGGGGATGATTTGATACTGATCCGTGGGTAAAGATGTCTACTCTCGACAATTGCAGTCCGGAGAGAATGAGAGAGCGTGTTATCCAATTGAGGATAAACAGACGGCTGTATGTAGTAGCACACTATCCTTTTAAACATCCCTCATCCCCCATGAATCCCAGGGTTCCTACTTTTCTACCACGATATATGGTAGATCAAGATGTAAGAAAACACACTGAACCCTCGACAACAGACATTATTACTTGTTCCACAAAAATTGTGCCAAAATTATCTTTCTCCAGGAATCCTTACTCAGAGTACAGAAAGTTAGCAACCCTGAGTGGCTTACCAAAATATCGAGCTCGCCGTTCATTTTCCGTGGGTGAATATGTTGAATTGCGGATCCTCTCTCGAGCGTAGGGCTAAAGTCACGGACATTATGAACGGTAGTAAGTAAGTGTACTGAATGAAAGCACATTCACATCGCCCTCATCAGTTGGAAAATTCCCGTTGAAGCGAGCATCCCTCATTCTCTTCCGCATAGTTCAAGCTCATCTCATTAGTGAGTGAACCAGAACTACTCTTGAACCGGATATTGTGTTAACAAACTGCTTCCTCTTGGTAAGAGCCTTCGTTTAGGAACTACATATTTGGAGAGGAAGATTGGGAAGTAAATAAGTTGTCACCCATGACGATCCCTGGAGTTTCTTCAAGCTAGATCTTTTGTATCTCAGCTGTGCCATTTGATCTCCTTTGTCACCAAGTTCTCGAGTCTTGACACATGTAACATGTTCTACTCCGCCCCAATTCAATAGGCCAATAGAGTCCTTTCTTGAGCTTGAAGAAGAGACATACACTAGAGTTTGAAGGTGAATGAAGGGACGTTCCCAGAGAGTGAACAATTTGAACATGGGGACATGCCGTGGTTTGTAATTAAGTGAGCAGATGGACTTGACATTACCTTTCGAGAGGGTCGACCTGGTGGCCTATTGGATGCATATAAAAAAGTAGAATGCCTGAATCCGAAATGTTCTGCAAGCCTTGGCAAAAGAGGGGCAGATGAAGTGAGCTTGAACTTTACTCCCTCGAGCTCTATGAGTTTGGGAGACAGCAGACATGATGACCCCAACGGATTGTCCCAACTCAATGCTCAACGATCGGTTGTCCCAAGTATTAGACATACAGGACTAGTAGTGAACGATCAAAACAATTTTGTTTGAATCGAATCCAACTACTTTGGTAAAGTTTGAAAGGAATTTAGATAAACAATTTGAACCATATCCTCCGAAAATATAAGTAAATAAACAGTAGGTTTGTGAAATGACTAAAGCATGTTGATATGCTGTTCACAAATCAAGTGTTTTTGAGAGACTTATAAATTGGAATCTTTCATAAGAAATCATGCTTTTATTCACCGTCTAAAACTTCCAGTGTTATGATACTCGTCAATGGGTCTTCCATTCTATCACGTTAAGCCTTGTCCAAACCATCCCTAGTAAAGAGACAAAATCCCCCCAAGTTCCACGTGAAGCGAAAGCTCTGTGTAGCTTTGAGTCTCTTTTGCCGTTGGTCGCTCCTCTCTTGGGGGTATCCACAGCCAAGAGCTGCAAGCCAAGAGCTGGGCCGAAGCACACACGTACACACTGGATCATTGAAAGCCACGGAGCTCAGACATTCAGTTTCAGTTGCTAATATAACAGGGACATGCTTACATCTCGGAGGGCGAGCAAATAAGTGTACCACTCGTTGCGAGTGTTGACTGGTGAGTTCAGATACTAGGGAAGCATCTGGTTTGACGGCTTTGCTCTGGATGTGACCGATTTGACACTCGAGTGCTATTAGGAGCTCCGTATCTGGCTCTTCTATGACAGGATTTTGACTTCTTCTTGACATGATGAATGTATGTGTGTTCGTTGACCATCCATCCGCTCTCCTGACCACATGTCACATCGTTCGTGGATTGGGATCGTCTGGAGAAGTGAAACAATATGTTTGGCCAACGGTCTGTGTACACATTTCCATTCAGACTCTCGAAACGCTCAATGGGAAACCACAACGAACAAAAGAACCTTTTCTATTCAAATTGGTCCGCGTGTGTCAGGATTCGAGATCGTACCAGTCGTTTACGTTGTATTTCCGTACAATCCGCCATATCAGATGTCATCCGTGTTTCTATTGAAGCACGAAATTCCGATCTACTTCAATGAGACATCCATCTAGTCTCTCTTTTTTTCATTTCATTTAATCCAGCTGAGCAAACAAGTCGGGAATTCCACGTGGGACACGATCAAAAGGATTGGAAGGCAACGATGAAAACCGCCAGGGCCAAGATTAAGGCCAAGCCAACGGCTGCTATCAACTGCTCTCCACTTCGAAGACGTGTTTTTGTACCCAATCAAATGGGGGCCACCAAGAAGCCCGCCTCGGATTTCTTCCCCGGTTTTGGACTGCATTTCAAAAGCTCGGGAGTTCGTCGAGTTCTCGCACAGTATTCGCAAGTAAGTTGGAAGTGACACGGTTTTTTTGAGGATTTGCATGTATTTTAGCCTGCAGAGCTGGGCGTGGGCAGTGAAAAAGTGAGCTTCATTATCCGGGATTTCAACCTTAAAAAGTATCCCTTTTATGCACACTTACGGCAAGGAGGCATTTGTTGTAATAAGTAGTCAGATAGGCGAGAGAAGAGCGAGATCATAGAACAAGTACAAGTAAAACGGAATTCATTTCGAAACCAAGTCGTAACGAGTAATCGATATTTTTGCTCCACGAGTGCAGCGCAAGTGTGCTGTTTTAGAAACAAATGTGTTTCCCATTTGCCCTTGTCATATCAAGGGAGTTACCATTGCTATGATAGAGCCAAGATTATTGAATCATTTGCCGATGTTGTCAGTCTCTTTTGATCTTTTGTTCGCCTCAGACCGATCAGTCTGCTCTACCGCTCTTTCAGCAAGTTGGTAAGCCCTCCCAAATCACCTTTATACCTCGCTCACGTGTCACCTGAAAGAAGCCCACCTTTTATGAAGCTCGCTTCAAGGGCATCAGCCAGAACATGGGTGCAAATTTGAGAACGTGTTGCGATGTCGAGATATTTGAGTTTTCAAGAATCAGTTCTGTTCATGAATGAGGCTCGGCTCGTTTTATCACCCGGGTCAATATTTAGCGCAGATTTCCGTTATCAGCTTAGCTTGAATGTTGGGTCGATAGCGGGTTGTCATCGAGAGAATCGATTATTTTTTTAGTAGAGAGGGGGAAGAAAAGGTGGGGAAAAGCAGACCGTTATAATGATCCCCTATGACAATTGCAGATGGAAGCCGAGGCCATGTCTATGAAGCAACGATACATCGAGACCAAGCAGAAATATCGAGCACTCCGAGACATGATGAAGGATCAGAGGATCAAATCCCGGGAACTTATGGTCCAATGTGCCTTGAAATTGCAGGACAAGGAGAGAGAAGTCCGCGAGGTACACACACCGAGGTTTTTGTACTCATCACGATGATTGAGAAAGAAATGTCGTATGTGTCTTGTTCCAGATCCAAAGGACCAAAGATGAAGATCTCAATCGGATTGCGCGGGAATTGACGCTTCTCAGGTCGAATTTGTTGCGTGAGCAGAAGCGACTTCAGCAGAATATGAGAACCAAAGACTTGACGATCGCCCGGCAAACCAAAGAAATCGCACTTTTGAAGGCCAGGAATGACGAATTGGAGCGATTTGCGGCCAAAACGGCCGAAGTTGTCCGTGACGATATGGACACGCCCAGTTCGATTGAAAGTGACGATTCGCCTAATTCAAGTTTCTCCATGCCCAAATTCGTGATCAAGCCCAAGGAAGAGTTCGATGCCAAGGCGAGTTTGCCGCCCCCACCTGCTTTACCACGCCCTCCCACAGTGACCCGGCGGGTTCGATTCCAGTCGGCAGACGAGGCGTTTCTATCCACTCCGAAACCAGATTTGCCCAGAAAAGTGTTCAAGACCAAATCCGACGAGGGCCAAACGAGCAATAGTCCCAAGGACAGTGGACGAGAAACGGATTCCTCGGAATATTCTGATAAACATTCACCTCCAAATATGACAGCCCGTGATTCGAGGTTCTCCCAATTCATCGAAGAATCGGGAATGAATCAGAAAGCCATTATGTCTCCCAGTTGGCTTTTAACCAATCACAAACACTTCCGAAAGCCGAGTGAAGTGAAATCCAGGGACAAGATCCGGACAGTTGTCTCGGATCTGACCGTTTTAGAAGAGCATCAGTTCAATAACGCCAATGGGAAAGTGACCAAAGTCATGTATTGGTCTGAACCCTACCTGTAACCATGACATGCCGTTCTCAATTATGTCGTTGCCGTACATTTATATATGCTTAAATATGCCTGATTGTTATCCCATCATTGTCTAGTCGAGATATCAAAGAAACAAGGATCATGCTCCTCGATTACCAATCAACCGTTGTTTCGCTTTGCTTCCTCCATTAAAGACGGATCGTCGCCCAATGGGTGATTCCTCGCCACTTCAGCCACCACTCCCATTGCAGCAAACATCTCCTCGCCAACGCTTCTGATTTGACTTGCCGGGAGAACAAACCTCCTCTTGCTACGAAAAGAAGGGCAAAGAAGATGCAAACCAATTGGTAGAACGGGCCCATCTTGCTTGGCTTACCCATGTGACCCAGGCAGCTCTATTGTGGCAGCGTAAGGAATGAGGGCTCTGGCCTTGGCAAAGTCATCACTAGCCCCACCTATGCAAAGAAAAGCAGAATATCTCGTTGATAAGACGGAAAAAGGAATCGACTTGATGATGTAGCACGTACCTGCAGGATAAAGTAAAGCGCCTGCTGATCCGACTTTGTAGCGCCGACCAGAGGTGCGGAATATGGCATCAGCGGCTTTCTTGCCCAACGACACCATTTTGTCGTTGTCCACGGGTAGTTGTGTCTTGTAGCCCCACGAGGTTAACCAATATTGACCTTTCAGAGGAAGACTGGTTTATTTGGTGCTATTTGATCAATTCGTGTTACAATAATAGTTTGACCAACTTACCAGCGCTATGCAAGGACAGTGCAACTCGGACGTTCTTTTTGACTGAGAGTAACTTTTTAGAGGCAGCCCGGACCTCGGGTTCGGAATTGGCCTTTGTGCCCTTAAAATTGTCTTTGCATGCATCATTGGAAGCTCCAATGCCAAATCCAATAACATCCCAGTTTCGGTTCAGGTCCACTCCATAGCAAGACTCACCTGAAGGATGCAATGGGCAAATTAAATGTCTCAACCAAATCATGGACATTCAAGTGTGGGACTATTTATACGCACCTAAAACGTTACCAGATTGTGGAATTCGTTTTTTTTTGCAATAATCAATTACGATAGACATAACGAAGATTACAAAACGTTCTTCTTTTCAGCACCCCTCCTTACAACGTACTTGATTTTCACAATGAACAGTTTTGCTTGAAATATCCCAAGAATATTCGTTCAAATTCCATGTTATAACAAAAATGGACAAAGAGGAGTGTTTCCATACCAATTTGTTTCAAACATCAAGCATGCCTATCATTAAAGTGAAGGTTCATCAAATATTTGAAGGAAGCCCCAATCAACAATACCTTTTCATATTGCATTACATAACCGATAAAAAATCATCCCCAGATATCCTATGACATTCCGAGACAACAAAACCTAGAAAGGAGGTTTCCCAAATAAACACAAGAATGAAGTTTAGAAGATAAACGATTGCCCTCGAGTATCGCATCATTGTAAAATTTGTAATTGCCCATCACCAAGATAAGAAATAAGGACTGCTGATAAGTGATGGCTATGCATGACTGACCTTCGTATGTACATATAGCTAATGGCGGAGCATGGAAGCTTAAATCGATTCACCCTCTTTCAGAACGACGTTACACCAATATCCACTAACTAGTAGTAATCTTAAGATACCCAGCCACTTGTATGTGAATATTACCTTTGGGAGGGGGCGCCCTGTTCTTTCGCCACATTCTGTCCGTTTCGTGACTGTATTCATATCCATCTGGATTAGAAATGGGCATAAAATACCAATCTACACCCACGATCCTTTGATCTTGTTGATACGGCTCCTTGCGGAACTCCTCCGCAATCCGGTCAATCAGAAAGAGAGCCGTAATGGGAGAGATCCACTCGCGGGCATGGATACCTAAATGCAAACAAGATCAGACAAGGATATCGATTACTGCGTATAAACAAAGACTTTCCATTTGCGTTCTATCCTGCCCACGTACTCGAATGAAGTATGTATGGGAATACAGAGAACGAATGACACTGAACTTTCTAGACAGTGACCCACATTCTGGGATCACTGCCAACTTTGATCAGCTCTGGATTGAGGCTATGTAATGGCTGGTAATGTAGATCGTTAAGGTTATTCAAGGCTTTTCCTTGAATAATATTGGCGCAGTTTTATATTACAGTTCTTCTTAAACGAATTCGACGCACAAGACATTGATTCACGAGCATATTAAGGTAAACTTCTGTCAAGTCCAAATCTGGCCTTTTTCAACTCGCAAACTTTCATAACAAAGAACAGCGCATAAAAACTCCAAAAAAGGCGGCCGGCAAAGACTGCTTTCAAGTCGTCAAAGATGGGCTTACGTGTTTCGAATGAAAACATCGTAACCATCAATTGTAACTACGTAGACCAATATTTCATGGAAATATGTAACATAAGTTGTGAAACCAATTGGTGGTGTGTGATTTTAATTAAAGTGGTGCTAAGAATAAGAGCACTGATTTTGTGCAAATAGCTTTTTATGAGCCTATTGGGCATTATCGTTGAAAACTTGGAAATGTACATGGGGATTAAAGTCTCAAATCCATGTAAGTAAAAGCTTACATGATTAGCAGAAATAAAGACCGTGAGGCAAATTGTACAATTATAATCCAAGGTCGTAATTTGCTACGGTTAATTCGTGAAAGATTAGTTCACGGGAAGGAAATGCACTTTTAGGGATTTCCGACTTATCATTCAATGACCATCTATGAACGCCGGTCCCTAGTTGACTCCTCAATGGACTATCCCAGTTCATATTGAGTTCCCCAAGATCAAGCTCGTTCACTATCAAGTGGAAATTTGGACTTTTGTCATTTTCTCAGGATTAATGATGTCTACCTCGGTCGTTTTGGGAGAGGACCAAGAAGACAACCAACCATTTTATTGGCCTAAACAATTGGCAGATTGCCACAACATCACGTTGCTGAAGCGCATGAACTTTGATGATTGGGGTAAGTAATCAGTATAACCGTTTTGCAAAGTGTATCTTCTCAATGAAAGTGTCTGTTTTGACAGAGAATGAGCATTACGGCCATTTACGGCAAGTGATGCCCAAATACCAACTCTGTCTACTAGCAACTAAACGCGGATGCAAGGACACGATTCCCGAACCTTTGGATGTGGCCATAATGTTAGTGATCTTCCTTGTCCTCGCTGCTTGCTTGCTTTACTTTGCTTTCTTCAAGCGGGAGGTCCGTCCCAAGATGGGAATTATGTCGTTTTTCACCGAAAGAAACGAATGCAGTCGAAGTGTCAGGTGAGGAGATTGGACTTTCAATCAGAACCCCTGTTTTGATACATGACTGCTCAGAATTTGCCTAACATGTCGCGAAGACCGAAAAATTTTGCCCACATTTCTGCACCAGCAGGCGGGAATTTGATTTTCTCGTTTTAAGCACTCTCTATTTTTTGGTTTGTGCTTCAATGGACACGAAAAGCGACTTTCGCAGCATGATAATTCTTTCTCGTTTGAATTAAAGCGTGTCATCAAAACGCCACTCTTCATTTTTTTGTTTTACTAGGGGATTTAATGTCACACGCTAACAAACTTGAGATGAATCGGCGATCGCACTTTTTTGTTGATATTTATTGAAGAAAATTATAAAAAAACGTTCAAATAAATTGTCGCGTTGTCAGGTGGTTATGACCATTTTGGGCAAAATTATTTATATTATGCAAAAAGCTAATTCAATGACATGGAAAAACACAAACAACAAAGATTTCTTTGCCATTTCGACTTTATTCACGCATCATTCTTTTCACCTTCACGCAAAGAAATGAAGAAAAAAAACACAACAAGTGCTATATTCTGTTCCATGGAAAACATTAATAGAGATCGGACTTGAAATTTGATTACATGTAGAGCAGTATTCGAGCGGTTTTTTCGTAACCGGTTTTCTTCTTTGAAAAGTACAGACCATCCACACTGAGGAAAGCCTATTACCCATTGTAATTCTCTTCGATTTCTGCTCAACGTGCAAATCACTTTCAAATCCGAGCTCTACTCATTAACCTCAACGTCTACTTTATTCTCATTGCCTTTCAGAACCATGCAATCACCCAATGACGACGGGTCAATTACTGGACCCCTAATCAACCATAGCATGCCATCCTCAAAGTGAAAGAAGCTGGATGCTCCTCCTGGCTACAAGGAACTAAAAGAGTCAGCCAAACCCATTCAACAAGCTAGGAACACCATTCCCGAGGAGCATTTGCCCACCTATGCTGAAGCCGTGCTCATTTCCATGCCTCCCAAGGCTTAGACCAAATCTTTTATGGCCATCAATTTGAGGCACAATTCAATATAAGCCCAAAAAAAACCTCTACCCTACCTGCGTCGATCCAAACAGCTCGGGTGTCCTGGCCCATGGGAGAGTTGCCAATGGTGGTCAAGATGAGGCTTCGATTTTCGTGGGTGGCACCCACTCGCTCATTCCGAACCACACCTGGGTTCTCTTTCTCTATGGTATTCAAATGATTGACTATCTCCTGAAATCTGAGAAACACAACAGCATAAAAGTGACATACGGTAGTTATGAGTTTGGGCAATTTGTTCTACCCATTGACTCTCTATCATGTACGCATATATAGAGAGAGCCCTTTGTCTACCTTGGATATTTGTTATAGTTGAATTTTGAAGAGATGGGGATTGCATTTCGTGATTCTGGTTGTTTTTCCGATAAGAGGAGCTCTCTCATGGATTGAGATTCTACTTCAAAAGGGATCTGGCTTTGGTGTAGCTCATGTACCAAACCATTCCGTTCCTCGTGGTGCTGGCACAAAAAATCGTGAGAGCCTTCACTCAGATCGACCTGGGATTTTCAAGGGATTGGGACAGAGTTGAATTAACCCTTGGGTTCTGGTTTCGTGAACCACTAGAGAAAACCCCTTACCTGTAGGCTCTGGCAATGTGCTTGTTCCTTGGCCAAGACACGATTGAATTCGTCAATATCACGTTCATTGGCGACCTTTAAATTGACAAGATAATGATTGTCGTAGGATATCCGATCTTGCGTTTTGCCCAGAATCACTGTCAGGGCCAAAATCAATGGCCTCAACATGTTCCTCAGATAGGAATGTTTGACAGTGAAATCGAGCAATTTATCCTCACCTGACGTGGTCACAGTGGTGTCAAGACACATGTGCTTCAGGCCAATAGGGACACATGTGTGAAGGTGAGAGTAACTCTTTCTAGCCTGAAACACCAAGATTTCCAGAAGCGACGGACAAGACAAGATTTGCCTGTATAAGCGATGATTACTGCATTGCAAGTCTCTTTATTTACAGAAGTATTTAGACATATCATTAAGACGAGGTCTTCATGATATTGAGGTAGGTGAGTTTGATATTACAAATGGGTACTTTCTATCAAAGCTTTTTCGCTCAGACGATTCTAATATAGCACCTTTAGTTTCAGAAGCTATTGCCATTAATTGCTCAAAGGGTCGATTTCTTGCTAAGAGTGNACTCAAGGACCCACGAGCCCTGCCAAAGTGGGACCAAAGATTTCCGTGGGGCAAGATTCTTTGGCCACTTCCAGTGATGATTTTTGCTCGGCTCACTCCTGTACGGCCAAGGCGGATGAATGTCTATCAAAGCTTTTTCGCTCAGACGATTCTAATATAGCACCTTTAGTTTCAGAAGCTATTGCCATTAATTGCTCAAAGGGTCGATTTCTTGCTAAGAGTGGCATTTAAAGAGTCAAATTTGCCACAAAGGCAATTGGGTTTTGTATTTATTCAGTCAGTGTGATCAAGTGATGGTTAAGCTAACATATGTTTTCACTTGTTTCACCATTAGACCTATATTACTTATGCCTTTAAAAAAAAGCCACGGATTGTATCTTGGATTTATGTTCTGAGTCAGGCAATAGGCAAAATTCTTTAGATGGAGTTAGCCTAGAGGGCTCTGAGTTAGCCTAAAGAAAGAGAGAGAGGGCAGAAGTCGCAGAAGTGCTGCATTTCCTGGGTTGGCTTTCCTCACACTAACCTCTTTGGCCTCTTTGGATTGGACTTGCCACCTACTTGCATTTATCAAGTTTTAACAATGCGACTGGCTTCTAAAACTGTGCCTATTCATACTTTTAACCATTATTGCTCCTAGCTGGGTTGTCAGCCTGAGCCAAATATTTATTTCAGTCTCGAAGGACCATAAGCCATTTCTTGGAAGCCATGCATCATCCTCAAAAATGTCCCATTGGAGCCACATCAAAATACCAAATGGAAAGTTTGCACCTGTCACTTTTCCATATACACATCCCAACCAAGC
>NC_081449.1:3063635-3063938 GCF_007210705.1 Tigriopus californicus | reverse complement strand
TTGGAGCCACATCAAAATACCAAATGGAAAGTTTGCACCTGTCACTTTTCCATATACACATCTAAACCAAGCAATTGATTGATCTCGCCAAATGGCCGCCCATCCTCAATCCTCAGCCTTAACGGTGGCCTTTCATCAAAATCCGCACAAAGCAGTCAATGGTCACCCTTCCTATTTGGGAACATGGACTTTCAAAACAGGCGGACTCTTACTATCATTCAATCAATCCTTGATCATTCGCACCATGTCCTAAATCTTGTTCACCATGTACGGGCGCAAATCTCACAAATCTCGCAAACCACG
>NC_081449.1:3030549-3063599 GCF_007210705.1 Tigriopus californicus | reverse complement strand
ATCATCGCTAATTTCGCTCTTGGGCTTGGATCCATCATTATCCAACAGCTCCAATTCCAGTTTAGAGCCCGTATTTTTGCACCGACCCAAAGCCGAGACTACGTTTGACAAGTAAGGATGGAGTCCACCGAGATTTCGATCCATTGAATCCAATCATACTCATTTCAGGCTTTTCACTCAAGGACCCACGAGCCCTGCCAAAGTGGGACCAAAGATTTCCGTGGGGCAAGATTCTTTGGCCACTTCCAGTGATGATTTTTGCTCGGCTCAATCCAATTTGGAAGTCTCATCCTCGTCCAACCCCGCTTTGTTTGCTTCTTTGTGTGATGAAGAAGACGACCAATTGAAACTCAAGGAAAATCGGAAGCCCAGGGTAAGAAGACTGACTGTCTTACTTTAAATTGAAACATTCATGCCACATATGAACTTATGCATGTCGGTCCCCTAGAAAAAAAGTGGCAGTACAATACGAAAACCGTCTGCGACTTCCAATCGCGTTCGTCAGGATCGTTTGTTCTCGGATGACACTTTTAATCATGAAGTGTCTTACATCAGCCAATCCCATACCAGTCCCGTGAATCGCCATCCGGACTTTCCGGCGCGGCTTCACCCACGGATTAGCCTACTAGAATTACCCCAACGATCACCTGTGATTACATCCACACCCCTGTGTGCCGCCAAATCGAAGATCTCTCATATCACTTGGAATGGGCGGAAATTGAGCGGAGATTTCGCCGCTCCCGAGCTTCCTTGCAATATCCCAACCACTCCAGAAGACCCGACGCATTCTACCGTGGAACCCAGTGCTCCTGAATCACCAAGTAAGGTGGACGCCAGTGTGCCCGAATCGCCGAAAAAGGTGGAACCCGGTGTGCCTGAATCGCCGGGAAAAATGGAACTGGCCGGGCTGGTTCGAAATATCTCTTCTTTGAATGTAAGCCCGAAGGATACGAGACCGACCCGAAAAATGGTTCGAAAAATGGTTCGAATAGGTGGAGTGGCCGGGCTGTCCATCCTTGACGGTTCCGTATCCCTGTGCCAGATTTCGGACCGTGAGAGTGGAGAATTGGTTCAAGTGCCAGGCGGCAAAAAATGGCGGAGAACCCTGTTCATCAAGAAGCGACAGAGTAGTCAAAAAATTGATCCAAGCTCTTTGCGACGACACACTCTAGTGAGTGCTTTACTGCAATGGTAAAAGGTCCGTTCCCTAAATATAATTCAATTTGTTTGATAGGCTATTTCAAGGCTGGACGGGCAACACGAAAATAAGCGGGACCCTCACCTTAACTTCTCCCAAGTCCATGATGAAGGAAGCGAAGTAAGTGACACTCTTGGAAAATCAGATTGAACCAACCAGGATGTCAAACATATGAGTCTGTTTTATAGGAGCGATTACCCAAGTCATCTTTTTGTTTCGAAACCAGCCGTGATGTTGACAGGGACCTGTCAATCGTACCCCAACCGGAATTGTCGACGGTCGACAAAGTTCTTCAACGGTGTAGTCGACCGCAAATAGTTTCCTTTGACGAACTCTATCCAGAAGAGGTCTATCTTCAATCGAAAAAGGTATGCAATTTCGCTTTTTGAAAACCAAGTCATCCTTTCTTGAGTACGTTTGTCTTGTGCCATCTTGGATAGGTTGGAGAAGGGTCTTATGGAGAGGTGTTTCTCCTACCCTCGACGCTTCACACCAATCCAGAGCTCCCTCCTCCGGTCTTAAAGGTGGTGCCCGTGGATGGGACGGCTTTGATCAACGGTGAGCCGCAAACTCTTTTGAAAGACATGCTCGCTGAGATTGTGGTATCCGCAGAGTTGAGTAAATTGGACGGTCAGGGACTGGCTCCCAGTTTTGTTCAGGTATATAGACACCTATTTCATACCACTTACTTGTTCCTTACACCAACTCAATTCATTACTCGTAGGTCATTGATTGCTTTCTGGTGGAAGGATGCTACCCGAAGAAGCTCTTAGACTTATGGGATGCCTTTGATGAGGAGAAAGGAAGTGAAAATGACCGACCCGACTCGGATCTCCTTCCTCGCGATCAGAGATTCGTAACCTTGGTCTTTGGAAATGGTGGAAAAGATCTCGAGGCCTCCGAGCTGACAAATGCTAGTAAAGCCGTATCCATTTTCAACCAGGTGCTTCATGCTTTGGCAGGTGAGTAGTGTAGCCCCTTTGATCCAAAGTGTTTCTTTATCGAATTAGATGTATTCTCCTTTACAGTTGCCGAGCATGAAAATCAGTTTGAGCACCGGGATCTACATTGGGGCAATATTTTAGTAAGGCCCACGGAAGAGAAGTCTTTCACCTATACCTTGAACTCGGAATCCCTTGAAGTCAAGTCCGAAAAAATACAAGCCACCATTATCGACTTCAGCTTGAGTCGCTTAACCTCAAAAGAAGACCACGGGACAGTAATCTTTAACGATCTGGGCAAAGACCCGGCCCTGTTTAAGGCATCTGGCGATTACCAGTTTGATATTTACAGGTAGGAGGGCACGAGTTGCACGAATACAAGGGCAACCGATTTCAAGATTTCTCCCCCTTTTCATTTTAGAATGATGAAGAATCACGTGAATGAGAATTGGGGTGGTTTTCATCCCAAGACGAACATTTTCTGGCTACATTACCTCTTGGACAAACTCATCAATGCCGTACCCTACAAAATGACCAAGAGCAAACTCCATCGGCAGAGTATGGCCAAACTCAGATCACTGTCGGCGCAGATTCTGGAATTCGGCTCGGCCCAAGAATTTGTCTTGCAATTATGAGCCTCTTAATCGGTAAACCAAGCTTCTTTCAATAATAAAAGATGTATATTTCATGAATATCTTTGGTCCTCTCAACGTGATATCGTAATTCTCAATTAACAATGTTGACGCTAATACAACACCACTAAGTACGGAAGGGAGTCCTCGTGCCTGAGGTCACAACCCGTTCTCGTAGACATGGAATGCGGCGGCCAAAGGCCATTCACCCGTCATTCCTCCTATATCACAACTCGAATACAGAACAGAGCCCTGTTTGAAGGCCAGGGCCTTGTCAACTATAGTGGCCAAATACATGAGGTCCACGCATCCAAATGGCTGATCAGTATTGGGTACTTTGCATGCGTGTTGCAGAGAGTCGATGAACAGTTTCATCCTCACGTCCCCTCCCCGATAAGGCAGGGTCAAGCCTCTTCCCATGGCCTTTTCCAAGAGCAGGCCCTCCATGAAAACCTTGCGACCTCGGACGAGATCCTTAATGGCACCCGCGTCTTTCTCGGGCAAGTGAGAAGAGATATATCTGGCGGCCAAATTGTGGCATTGCTGATAATGGGCCACCGGCCGATTGACCTTCTTGCCGGCAAACGGTCCGTTCCGCTCTTTGACGAGCTCAAAATCCGGCTTTTCTTTGCCCACCACCTCATAAAAGGAGCCTTTATAGGTCCAATGAGCTTGGGAGATAGGGTTCATGCACTCACTATGAAAAAGCGTTCCGTTTTCGGACGAATGTTGAGACAGCATAAAGAAACGCGCGTCGTATAAACCCAAACCTCGATATCGGACCGTGACTAGTTTGATGAGATGACCAAAGGCACTCAATCGGGTGGTGGCCACATATTCACCCTCACTGGGTAAAGTTTGTCGACTACTCACTGCAAAGGTCAACTCAATATCGGAAGCACCCACATCGAGAATAACAGCCGAGGTCGAGACCCGGAACCGCTTGAGAGCGTGGTCCAACAAGTTAATGGCAAACCACTGGAGCACTTTGGCGTCATTCTTGGACAACGTGCCTAAACTCAGATCTGGATCGAATTGGACGCTACTGGCGTTGGAAAAAGTTAAAGTGATGTGCTTGGACACGCGATCAATTTCAGCTCGAGGCAAGTGATCCAGAATCTCTGGTGAGATCTTGGCCAACACTATTGGTGTTTTGGGATTGGCCGTGGCTTCTCGTTGAATGCAAGAGGCCGGCACGTTTTCTACCACAGCTTTAAGCAATTCTTGCACCCGTTGTTCCAAAGCAGCTGGCGTGTCCGCATCAAAAAGACCGGGCAGGATCTGCGTCTTGGTCTCAGACGCCACGTGGAACGATCCATCAGAGAGGTGGCGATGGAACACGTAGACAAACACAGTGCTGCTGAATAACTCGACATTGATCACAGCGATCGCCGATTGTTCATGCACGCCAAACAAGAGCGAGATCTTATCCAGAATCGACACGGGTGTAATGGGATCCTCCACTGGATAGAACCTGAAACGGCGTCCATTCAAGTAGTAAAATAATCTCTCTCAATATAAACTCACTCTCCCTAGTCTGCCTCACCCATGGATCGTGACCACGGTCAGCAAGATTGCTACACCGATAACCAGGAGCAACGCCCATTTAAGACAGCAGTCCAAGGAGGGCCGTTGACGCCCTCCACTCTCGGTCACGCCAGAGAGCCGTCGCACGCCCACATGAGCGGACCCAATGGGATGGTATTGCACCCCACGATCGCGTTCAGAGAACATGATGAGGCTCTACCAGAAGCAGCATTGTCCCCTTAATCAGGACTCTTTCAAGCACCTCACCAGGAGGGCTGGCCATCCACTAATGAACTTGACCATATATATATGCGGTCTCTGGTCGTCATGGTATCCTTGAATTTTAGCGACCGTTGCCGCTGATTGGTTTGGTAAGTTCTCTTCAAAAGGATAGGATGGTGTCTCTTGAGAGAAAAGGTGGATTGGCAGCTGAATGGATCCGAGTTTGAACTTTCTCGGACAGCTCTAAGAGAGAGTCCTTGTCAGGTTGTCATCGACCTCAAAGTGAACAAGGAGATGAGATGCTGGTTAAGCCAGTGGAGCTCGTTTGAATCAGGGCGAATGCTCATGTAATTGAGAGTCCATAACTTCGGTCAGGAATCAATTGATCGTCAATGCTCAACGCCCAATAAAGAAGTTAAGACTGAAGCTTGAGCATTTGGGGATTTATTTATGCATTGGGCCCTTATTTGCTTGGCCTACCCTGAAGGCCTCAGTGGCCTTAATTATGATGGGTGTCAAGTTGTCATTGATTTGAAACCAGTTTTTCGCCGGCTGCTTCTTCTCTTGTCATTCATAATTTCTGTACTTGGCTCTACAGGATTTGAGTCTCACCCTGAGACACTTTTTTTGGTGGTTCTCGCTGCTTCTTTGGCCAGATTATTAACGAACCTCTCGTGTGCTCGCTAGTTTAACAAACTCCACTTGTCCTCCTCCTCCTCCTCCCCATTCTCCTCCTGCTTCGTTGCCAACTTCCCCTCCATCCAGAACGTTGTCTATTGTTGTCCCTAGGTGGGCTGACCCGCCGTCAATCTCCTCTAGCTCTTGATCCTCTTCGTGTTCGTCGTCGTTCTACTCCTCTTCCTTGGATTCGTCCATCCAGGATGATGAGTCCAAGGGCTGGAGCCTGGAGAGTTGTAGGATTCACTTGAGTAGTAGTAGTAGTAGTAGTAGTAGTAGTTAGTACTAGCTAGTAGTAGCACTTGTTCCCTAGCCATCGAGTAGGTGGTCACAACGACGCGCATCGGCCTCCGTTGGGACATGAGCCTCTGAGCGTCCTCGCCAAGCTCAAATAGAGGCCGATCACCTTTTACCTTGAGGATCGGAGCGATCATACGCCGTTCTTTTGAAAGAGGAAAACGTGCTTAAAGTACGATTGGACCAGCATCTTATCTCCTTCTTGGCCCTGGCAGCCATGGCCAATGTTTTTGGCCTCTTCCTTGATTTGACCTGATGTCCTTACATCCTGCTTCACCAGTGATTTTTAGTGCCGTGGCGTGTAGACTGCGTTCCTTCTGATAACGGATCCGAGCCAAAGTGTTTCGTGGGGTCGAAATTGTGCCTCATTCTAGTATCTAAGTCGGCTTGTCGCTTGTATTGACGCCTAAATGTCTGGCCTGTTGTCTGCCAGAAGCCGGACAAATCACAAAAAAGATTGAAGGGGAAATTGCGCCTCACCGCAAACAAACCGGATCATAGATCACCAATATCCTCCATGCATGCATGCACCCTCTGACCCTTTCTTCCATTCAGAGCTCGATATGTCCTGCGTTGGAAAGAAAACCGCAATTCAGTGGCTTTTTGTTTAATCTCATTGAAAGACGTAGTCGACATGTGATGGCGGTATTTCTTTGTGCTTCGGATCAGTTGGACTAATCGTCAACTCTGACTAACAAAGCCTGGAGGAAACCTTAGTGAACCAAGAAATGACAATGTGGGTGAGAGTGCCAGTATTGAACCAACTTCGGAACAAACGAGACATTTGGTCCTAAGACTCATCACAACACAACATGGCTTCGAGTAGTCCGGGAGAGACTTTGGCGATTATTTGTTCGCTGGTTTGCCTTTTGAGCATGATAGCCACGGCAGATGGTTCGGACGGGGCGCTCTCTTCATTATCCGTCTCATGCGATCCAAGGGTGTGTACTTGTAACAATTTGGGGGCTACACCCTCGGCCCCAACCCTTGGCCCAACTGCCAATTGTTCGGGTCGAGGTCTCTTGGCCATGCCAACGGACTTGCCCATCTCCCTTGTTGATCTGTCTCTATCGTTCAACGCATTGGCCGCGGTCAATACGACCGAACTGAAACGACTGGCCAAATTACGGAGGCTGGATCTAAGCCATAACCGCTTAAGCGCCTTCTTCGGAGATGTGCACTTTCATCTTGAATATCTGGATCTCTCCTACAACGACATTAACTCTGTGCGTTCCCTACGCTTGGAAAGCTTGGTCGGCCTCACCCACCTCCACTTGGCCAACAATCAAATATTGTCCTTACCCTCGGATGCTTTTCCAGCGAGTAAAAAGTTGAAAACCTTAAATCTCAGGAACAATAAGATCATGAGCTTAGAACCTGGTTCCCTCAATAACCTGAATGCATTAGAAGAGCTCGTACTAACCAAGAACAACCTCTCATCATTCCCAAAGGGGCTCTTCAAGGAGTTAACCAACCTCCGAATCTTGGAATTGAACAAGAACCTCTTTGTCGAGATCCAGGGTCTGGCATTTCATGGTCTGATCAATCTGAAGACCCTCAGACTGAAACGCAATCAGATTGAATACCTCTCAGATGGAGCCTTCTTTGGCCTGTCTGCCATAGAGGAAATCAATTTGGACCGTAACAGTGTGGATCGGATCGGCAAAGGTTGGTTGTATGAAATGGGCAGTCTCAAATACCTCTCCATGGCGTTCAATCATGTGGACTACATTGACGATGAAAGCTGGGAGTTTTGTAAAAATCTCACGGATATCGACCTTCGGCGCAATCGCCTCCAACTTTTGGGCAGAGATTTTCTTCGGAAGCTCCCTCGACTACAGAGGCTCAACCTTCAAAATAACATGATCTCTCATATTCAAGATGACGACACTTTTGCAGAAGTGCCCAATCTGGAAACTTTATTGTTGGATGGGAATGAAATAAGTCACACCATCGAGGACATGACGGCTCCTTTTAATGGTTTGGCCTTGCTCAAGAGGCTCAGTCTGAGTCGAAATCCGATTCGTTCTGTGGGCGGTAAAGCCTTCTATGGACTCGAAAATCTGGAAGAGCTAGATTTGACCGATGCCCCCATCTCTACAATCAAGGAAAACACCTTTTCCCATTTGAGTCTCTTGCATACCATCAAGATGGACAGCTCGAGCATACTGTGCGATTGCTACGTGAAATGGTTCCCCAAATGGCTCAACGAGACCGGTATTCGTGGTTGTGAGGCCACGTGCGCCCATCCTGAGAATCTCAAAGTCCGGCTTATCACTTCAATTGACTATGCCAGATTCACTTGCGACGATTTTCCAAAGCCTTATATCTTGGAGCAACCTAAGACTCAAATCACTCTGAAGGGGGAGAATCTAACATTGTTTTGCCGCGCCGCATCGACCTCTCCCGCTGAAATGGAGTTCGAATGGAAAATTGACTCTGAAGTGATCGATTACCCGGTTGAGGAAAGCTGTGGTCGGGATGACGTGAGACGGTGCATTCGTAATGAAAAACATTCTTTTGACGGCAAGGGCAAAGAAATCACCTCGTCCTTGAATCTCTTCAATTTAACCTATGATGACGCAGGCCATTATCAATGTGTGGTGACCAATAGGTACGGTGCAACCTATTCCGACAAGGCTAACATCACGGTCTATGTCTACCCTCAATTCGTGGTGACCCCTGAAGATATAACCGTCCAAGGGGGTGCCACCGCTTCTCTCAAATGTATGGCCAATGGTGTGCCTGCTCCCAAGTTGTCTTGGTCTAAAGATGAGGGCACAGATTTTCCAGCTGCCCATGAACGTCGAATAACCGTGAATAACTATTCTCAGGGAGGTGATCAAGTGAATATGGATAGTTTCTCAATTTACAATGTGAAGGCCGTAGATATGGGCACTTATCAATGCAAGGCTAGCAATCCAGCCGGTTCAATATCGTGGAACATATCATTAACTGTCCTGGAAGTCCCAAGGTGAGTTTCAACACGAGTATTAATAGTTGTCCATGCTTTATAGTTGATTCTTATAATTCACTTTAAGGTTTGTCAAACCCATGGAAAATAAGTCTGTACCTGAAGGTGAAACCGTTGTGATTGAATGCCAAGCCACAGGCAGCCCCAAACCTCAACTCTCGTGGACGAAAGATGGCGGACCTTTTGTAAGCACAGAGCGGCACTTCTTCACTGCTGCCAATCAAAAGCTTATCATCATGAAAGTGAAGCCATCAGATAGCGGAAAGTGAGTTGGCCACATTCACTCTTAAGGAATTGGTAGTACAAAGTGATAATGTCAAATAACTTTTTCCAGGTACGAATGTTCAATACACAACCAATTGGGACAGGAGAGTCAGTCTAGCCTGGTAGAGGTCTTGCCCAATAAGAATTCGGACTTTGGCGCTGCTCTCACCCAAGACCAAACTTTGTTCATCATCATTCTCGTCTTAGTATGCTGTCTCATTGTAACCAGCCTCATTTGGGTTTTCGTGTTGGTAAAGATCCGCCAGAGACGTCGAAGGAGACAAAATTCGTTTGTAAACTCCCATCGGGCCACTTCCACCCCCAACAACTATTCTCGTCCAGCAAAAACCAGTACTGGGAACACGTATCCTCTTACATTATCTATCGGTGACTGTCCCGCCGAAAGTGAGTTCGACATTGAGACGCACGTGAGACAGGGGCTGATCCCAGATGATTCTGCCTCATCAAACGCTACCATTCGCAATCCTCAGAGTGGTGTTCTAACCACTGATCTCAAAAATGTGGAAGACACCGACGAGAGGGATTCCGGGACTGGAGATTCCAAGGATCATCCAGACGATTCGCAGAGACTTTTGCTCAAGGAAGAACCGCAACCACTTGTATTCATTGAGGAAAACGAGCCGAAGGGTGGAGGAGGTGAATCTGCAATAAGTTTATCAGAATTTGAAATGCCGGACCGAGATATTCCCCTGATGGACACGGATGATTCCCAAGGTGAAGAGGGAGGTGGAGAGGGCACTTGCGCGGAGCTCTCCGAAGATGATGAAGCATCGTTGAGTCGTCGAACTGCGACCTTAGAGGATGGCTCAACTTCCGGATCTAATGGACCCGTTTCATTCACGGACTCTGTGCCAAAGGAAAACGGGAATCTGCAAATACCATTTCAGACGTTTCATCCCAAAGGACGGAGGCAGCGTCAAATTTCCGAGTTGGTCGGAGGCTCAACCTCTTTTTTGGACCAGCATGACCTCATAAAGGGCTGTGATACATTATTCCTCGATAACAATCGTCACCTGTTCAACGGTACCAACAAACAAGGACGCAAAAGGGCTTCGACCGTTGAACTCAATGGCAAATGTTTCCTGGCCATTGAACCAGAGCCACCCGATCGTACCAGCAAACTTGTTCCACCCGAGGAATATCGTGGTGGCCAAGGCACGTTACCTCGAAATGGCCTGGATTACCAGCAATCCATTTTAGAAGCGTCATTGAATAGTTCAGATTACTTGAACAACTCCCGCCTTTCTCAGCAGCCTTTATGCCGATCTAACCGGTCGAGTAGTCGAAATTCGTTGTTCGATAGGGCGCGAAAATCGAGTTCGCGCAAGAAGCGTGGCCAATCCTTGCCTAGGCGAACTTCCAAACAACCTGCCCATGAAGGAGGAGCGGCAGAACTGGTCACCCTCAACCCTGACCACTCTGCCGTAGTCTTCAGCGGAAAAGAGATGTTCGGCTGAAGAGTGCCGCCGTCCATGACTGAATAGGAATCAAAATACGAAACAACATGTTCCAACTGTGATATTATTTGCAATACTTTCGCTAACACAAATCAAATCCAGCCATAGTGATGCATCATTCACCTTTTTTAGAGGATTCTTCCCAATTCTATCTTTTATTCTGTTCTCATTTTGATAATAACCATGGAATAATCAATGCAAGAATATAAACATACCGAATTCCTACATACTACTGCATACAACAGTTTCGTGTTCCAATGCTCATACCTCAGGTTCTTGGGAGATAGAAGAGAAAGCCAACTAGTAGGCTGGCTTCAAGCCCTCCCGGTACCTCCACCCACAATCCTTGCGGAGGTAGATGGCTTGGGCGAACTTGCACACACGTGTGAGTCGAGTTCGTCTTTATCATCTGGCCTTGCTAGTTCCTTGACTCTAGTGCGTTTTGTCATAGCGAGGCAGTCATCAAAGGCAGTGCAGCTAGTTCACCCAAAGCTGTAAAGAAATCAATATTATTGTGAAAGAGGGATTCATTAGGTCCTTCGAGCAAACTCCGAGTTTCTCACGTCTCTGATTAAAAATTCATGTGGGTAAAAATTGAAATCTTACTCGAGATGTAATCAGAAGCGCGGAAGTGAGAGTGATCCAATTTTCGATGCATCAATGTTGGAAAGCTTTCAGTGCGATGTGAGTCAATGTCATTTTTGAACAATGTGATGTCGATAAACACGGCTAAAAGGAGATACTGAAATAACGGTAAGAATAATTTGATACGTCATCGCATTCAAGCTAAACTAATTCTTCGGGTTAATGGTGATGTACCACATGCGAACGGGGAAAAAGTAGCCCCGATTATTTTTTTTTTTTTGCAAAATCCAGTTACAGTTTGCACACGAGTATAATGCTCTATTAGAAAAGCCAGCAAGTAGAACATATTCTCTCTTGCAAACAACCATCATCAAAATGCTTTTGAAGAACCTTTTACATTGACCAAATGGTTACTTTCAACATCAAATCTATCCGATTTGTCATTTAAGCCAATGCTGTTAACACACTTTTTGTGAGTTTCATACCTACATAGGGTCATTACAGGAATCGCTGTGTACTAGAGCTAATTTAGCTTCATTCGGCTGTGGAGAAGTTGCTTCAAGTTTCCCGCAGTTTTGAGACTCCAGAGCTTGATGCCATCATGATTTCCAGGGAAATGCCAAGCTCAAAGACGCATCCCTGTCTTTCCAGGCCAAAACAGGGGTTTCTTGAAGGTTTGGACCCCCTGGGTACCCCCCAAAACCGCCTAAAACACTACCATTTTTTATGTACTAAAGCCGAAAATCAGCTCTTTGGAGCGCATTTTTAAAGGTCTATCTCCGGAATATTAAAACAATTTTGTAAGAAAAGGTTTCAATGTCTTAATTCTTGAACTATAAGAATAAACGCTAATTTCTGGGCGGTTTTAAAGGGCCACCCCACCCCCCTTCATAGTAGGACATTCAAATTTCCCACTCTTTTTGACGGTCAGCTGACGAGCCAAATTGGCGCGAAAATTTGAGAAAAATCGACGAAAAAATAGAGAAAAGAGCCAAAAATTAGTGGAAAGTTTGTAAAAAGAACCTATAATGAAACCCCTGTTCAATCTTTCTGGTCGCCCTGGGTATGAAGTGGGGTTGGTGGCTTGGTTCAGTCGCAATTTCAGACGCCATATTCGTGATTCTCAGTTCGTCGAGTGAACATCTCTTTGAAAACCTTTTTGTTCAAGACACTTTTTGAAACTTTCAAAAAGTTATCTTGTGTTTCGTGCATCCAACTCAACTGTGCTCATGTTGTCCTCGTTTCTAGAACACTTCAGCTTGGTTTCCATGCCAGAATTCATCATGGGGAGCTACTTTTTCAAAATGATGTCCAAGGCCGACGATGAAGTACGTTTTTATTTGTCTGTGTTGATTTTTCTTGGATTTTATTTCTCCTTAACATTGTTTCAAACACATTTAATATCATAAGACTTATTCAACAGCTATAATGTTGGCAAATTATTCATTGCAGATGGCCCAGCCTCGAACTTTGGAGGAACTGCTCCGGGATTTTAGCTCGACTAAGATTGCCAAGGAGACAGATCTCAACCAAGTGGTTGAATCGAAAGTGTGGAGCCACAAATTTCGGGAGCATCTTCGGAAGAACACAATGACGGACGAGGAGACCCTTCTGAAGTTTCTCGTCCTGACCCAACCATTACAAGCCAATCATGACATTTGTCTCAATAAGAAGAGGAAACCTTGTCTGAGCAAGAAAGAGACAGAGATCCTCGTGAAACGGGCTGTGATGGAGTTCTTCTCCGAGAATAGTGAGGAACAATTGTGCTTGTCCAATCAAGATCTATTCCAATCCTTATTTGAGAGCTCAAAGCGGCTTGCCCGTGGTGGAAAAGTTCACAAAGACGACCTCACGTTGCTCCTCACGGCCAGAACAGATTTGGATGTTTGGTACGATGGACTTGAACCCGAGTTCATGAGGTTCATCCAAAGGATTGGACCTTCAGCAATTGCCTGCATTCTAAGTATTTTGTAAATTAGTTAAACATCCAGTTTTCTAGCTCTATCCCCTCATTTCCAAACCTTGTACAAATGTACATACTCAATTACCAAAACGGAATAAAAGAGTATTTTACCACGAATCTGAAATCATAACATGGATGAGGCTTTTCCCGGAATTTTTTCCTCCTCTGTAGTGGTTCTAATTTAGCTTATGGCTTGGCGTCATCCGAGGCATCAAGCTTGTAGGTCTCTTTTTGGGGGGCGACCCAAGCCAAGCGTTCGAAAAAATACCTTCCCAGGCCTGTGTAGGTGGGCGAGAGTTCATGAGTGCAGGCAGATATCATCCTCCAACTAGCAACAATCCAAACCACTTGCTGCTCTGCTCCATTCCAAATGCCAAACGTCCCGGCCTGCGATTACTCATGACGCCAGGGTTGGTTTTACCTTCCAGTGACTTCCTGCCTCTACTATGGTGTGTCCTAAAATACCAAAAAATAACATCAATGATGAATGAATACAGGATTGGCTGGAACCAAAAACTAAACTATTTCATGGGTCCCCCTCGGAGACATGTACTCAAACACCTTGCCTACATATTATGCTAAACCATATTTAACTAAGAGGTATATCCAGTTTTGATATTTGATTTTTGGGGGGTTATTAAATCTAGTTACGAAGAAATTAAGTCTACTATTTTGATTTCCCAGACACATTTTCGCTCATTTGGACATTTACTCCCACGGCCTGATGAGGATTATTCCTTGGATTGGATCTTAACTGACCAACCCTGCTTTTGACGAAGGGCAAACAACGAAAAGGCCAAGCCAAGCCAACTAATCTTCCAATCAAGCGTCTACGAATCATGTGCCAGTTTCAGTTCCAACACATTTCTTAAAAGGTACATCATTTGCAGTGTCTGTGAAGGAGAAAGGTTGTCAAGGGATATATATCATAATGGATCTTCCCATGTCACAAAAGAAGAAGGCTACGGTTGGAGACTTTGTTCAAACTCGAAGTTGCATCGGAGAACCTCGGGTACGAAAAATCAAATTTTTACAATCGTGATTATCATGCATGGCCAAATTAATTTTTCTACTTGATTCTTTTACAGAGCAACGCTCTTCATTGCTTGTTAGAGAGACAACTTACAGTCTTTACGGATATCCTCAATGAACCAGATCCGGAAAATCGAACTGAATACCCACTACCCGACGATCATTGGATTAATCAGCCTTTGGCTGAAGAGGATGATAAGACTTTGCTTATGTTGGCTTTGGAAAGGGATCTCCATGACTTCACCAAAGTGTTACTCCAAACAGGAGCCAGTGCAAAACTGTTCAACCCGATTCTTGGACGATCTCCAATTCACGTTGCCGTCATGAATGGTAATTTAAGGTCTTTGGAGTTACTTTTTAGCATTGGCTCTAACATGCCCAATATCAACGCTATCATGCGAAGTAACGGGCGTACAGCCTTGCACCTTTGCGCGGAGAAAAAAAAGGTGGATTGCTTGAAATTTCTCCTTGCCCAAGCCGGGATCGATCCCAACATCAAGGACAAGAAGAATGCCCAAACCCCTTTGTATTTGGCTGTCAAAGTTGGAAGTCTGGAGATGTCCAAAGCTTTGGTGGAGGGGGGTTCCGATTTCGAATACGTTTGTTTTGGAAGACCAATCTATCCCGATTTGATGAACGACAAATTACCAGGATTCAATCCCACTCTATTGCAACGAAAGGCTCCTACGATCGTCCAGCAATTGAGTCAAGGCAGTTTTGAGGCTTTGATTAGCATTTTGGACAAAGCTGCCAAAATTCACTGCTTGCGGGGAAGCCAATCTACCAACAAAGATGAAGAAAGCGACCAATTGCTTGCAGATTTTCAATCCCTAATGCTCCAAACCGACTCGTTTAGTTTGAACAATCGGGTGACCGGGGGTTCCACAATTTTGCAGAAGGCCTGCGACCTTGGTTTGGATGATTACGTCGAAGAACTACTCAGCGAAGGATATGATGTTGATCCAGATGGAACAACGGAATCTAGGTCCATTCCACCATTGCTCTTGGCAGCCAATAAAGGCCACATGAAGTGTGTGTTGAAGTTGGCAGAGTGCAAGGCCACTTTAAATAAGTTCAATACAAGAACGCAAGAGTCTGTTCTTCATTGCCTTCTGAAAACGGACAATAGGAATAATGCACAGTTTGTGGAAACTCTTTTAGATCTCTTGAGCATGGATGAACTCATCCCGGAGATTCAAAAAATAATCAACAAGAGAGACAAGCTGGAGAACACTGCTTTGCATTATGCCACCCAAATGTGGCCTCAAACGGTGGTTAGAAAACTGCTTGATCTGGGCGCCAATATCGGCATGAAGAACCACTGGAATGAGACCCCAGTTACCAAGATCCGCCCAGAAACACTTGAAGCCTACTTAGATGACTGTATCGAGGCCGAGGGAGAAGTTAATCATGAAAACTTCTCGGTTACCTATAACTACTCGTTTTTGGCCCCACCAAAAGAGGATTTACCTTACGTCAATCGCGACCTTGTACCTCGCGATCCCGAAAACCAAAAATTGGCGGACGACGATGAAGACGAAAAGGTACCTTTGCCAGAAACTCAAACCCTCTGGCATATGGGCCAGTCCAAGGCCCATCGGCACTTGCTGAAACACCCGGTAATCACCAGCTTTCTCTACCTAAAGTGGGGTCGAATTCGGCGCTACTTCAACCGGAATCTTCGCTTCTACGTTTTGTTTGTTTTCGTTCTAACTTGGTTCATCTTTGAAAATTTTGGCGGGAAAACCCTACGCTCTGGAGAGTCCCAGAGCATTCCCGCCCTTCACGTCTTGTACTTTGTTTTTGCTTTCATCCTTGTGGGCTTTATTCTCCGTGATTGGGCCATGGACATCAAGGATGTCATGCGAGCTGAGCAAATGAAGTCTAATAACTCTGGTATGGAAGAACCCACCTCATCGGGGAAGCTGGCCTTGATCATCATATTTTCTAATTGGGTGGAATCACTCTTTATTATCTTCTTGGGTCTGGTTCTTGTTGGTGGAGTTCCCTATCTGTGGTCAAGTTTACTTTTCCTGACCATTGTCTTACTCGTTCGGGAATTCTTTCAAGTATCCGTGTCTCTTAAGCGTTACATCTGCAGCCCCGAAAATTGGATTGAAGTTGCAATGATCTCGCTCATTGGTTTCATCCTGTTCTTGGGGGATGAGCATCACTACAATCTAAAAAGACACTTCTCCGCCATCGTGCTCGTACTCTCCTGGGCCGAGTTCATAACCTTAGTGGGGAAACATCCCAAGCTCTCCAGATACAACGTCTACGTGACCATGTTCTACAAAGTCCTTGCCACATTCTTCTTTTTCTTATGTTGGTACATGTTTTTCATCATCGCCTTTGGCCTTGGATTTTACATCATGCTTCACCGAGATGGACCACTTGATGTAGTTGGTGACGATGACTACGTTTTCTTCAATCGACCATGGACCGCTTTGGTGAAGACCTCGACGATGTTCGTTGGAGAGCTTGAATTCTCAGATATTCCAATTGATTTGGAAAGTAACTTGAGCCCTCTGAGCTACCTGTTCTTCTTGAGCTTTGTATTCCTCATCGTGGTTGTTCTCATGAACCTCCTGAATGGTTTGGCGGTGAGCGACACGGGAGTGATCCAGGAAAAAGCCGAAATCGTAAGCTATATTTCTCGCGTCGAAACCATTTCCTACACAGAATCCGTGCTACTTGGAGATCCTTTCAACTTCTTGAGCAATTGGCCAGCTCTAAAATGGTTGTTGAATATGCCAAGCTGTTCACTGTGCGCCCAATTATACAAGAGCAAGACCATGCAGAGGATCTTCAACAAGATTACCGGGGCTACCGGTATTCTTTTGTTTTACACATTCCTTACAACAAAGAAACTAACAATTAAACCAAATGGACGCAAGAGTGATTGCGATTGTCTGCGAGTTGAACTCATGGATGAGGATATCATTGCTTGTACGAAAGATATTGTACTTCAAAAGGATCAACAATCCCCTCAAGATGACAGACTTGAGAAACTCGAGACCAAATTCGGCCAAGGCATGGCAAATCTAAGTGAGAGTGTTGAATCCCGGATCACTCGTTTGGAGGAAAAAATCGATCTGCTCGTCTCATCCATGTACAGAGTTAAATGAAATGAATGATGTTATGTGCGCACATTTTGTCACTATCATGTAATTCAATCTAGTTGGCTTTAGATTATCGCCAACTCAGGCACCTTTATCACAAATACTGTATTCTACATGAGAGAGCATTGATAATATAAAGCTTTGTGTGATTTTTATAAAAGAACGTTTGAAGGAACGGCTTTCGACTTCTATTTGCTTTTGATAAGAGTACTTTTGTCTTAGATGAGTCTGGATTGCTTTAGATAATGGATTAACACGGTATGAACGAACTTGTACTGGGCGATCGTTTGAACCATGAGCATTCGTTGTTGTCGCAAGTGAGTCAGCACCTTCGGAATGTCAATATCCAAGTTATGGTCCACACAATATAATAGAATATCACACAAAATAGTGACTCCGGTGCGACCCACCCCTGCGGAGCAATGAACCAAAATTGGCGGATTGCGATTCTTTCCCACTGGGATTTCGGTCACGGTGTGCTGGCGAAGAGCTGCGATCTCCTCCATGAACTCGATGTACGAACGAACGTCGGTAGGACAGCCATGGTCTGCCCAGTCTGAGTATTGCAAATGCCAAATGGTTCTTTGGGTCTTGGACGGAATATGAGTGACATGAAGGGTAGACGTGGTGTAAGAGCCATGGCCAGATTCACTTGAGAACTTCTTCACAATCTTGAAATCCCCCACCTCCAAGGTGGAGCCGTTCTTTTGCGGCCAGTACGGGATGCAACTCGAGCTTTTGTGGGAAGCAGTCACGTCTGTCAGCATCACGATTAAATGCACATCACTGTGGAGTATCATCTGCCAGAAGTGGAGAAGTGTGTTGGGCAGTGGACCTTGGGCGGCAATATAAAACCGTTGGTCGGGTCCAACCGTGGCGGAAACGTGAGATGCATTGATATAGCCGGCCTTGTTGTCCTTGTCAACCGAGGACAACTTGACCCTATTTTCGTCGTAAGGCAGGACGTCCGTGAAGCGATTGCGAGGGATGTTTTCAGCCGTCATGGCGACGACGAAGTTACAATTGGTGTGTTTCTTCTTGGGGATCCTCTCAAACTCTCGCAAGACCTCTCCCTCGTCAATCTTCGATTCCAAATACGCGCCAATTTCGTCCTTAGGCATTTTGGAAGGTTGAGAGAATGTAGCCATACTTTCCGCCAACAGATCAGGACGAGAACGAGTTAATCCGTGAAGGGTGGCAAGCATCATCGGGCCAAAGCCGCCTCCACTTTTGAGGGAACCATCGAAACTATCCTGACTTTTGTGTGAATGACCCCCTTCGGATTTGACGGATTTGAGACTCCCGGTCTTGTTGCCGAAGTTCAAGACCCACCTCTTTCGACCCGCTCGAGGTTTGGAACTGGGTGTTCGGGGATTATTTGGTTTGGCAGTGTTGGGCTGATCCATCATAAAGGGGTCACTATCAAAGTAGTTCGACGATACATTGGGCTTGCTACGCGATCTCTTCATGGGCGAATCAATGAGCCCTGGATGAAGATAAGAGGATTTTGGCCTGCCCGACGATACGGGATTGCTCGCTTTTCCAGCCGTGTTCTTCGAAGCTGCATTCGTGGTGGAATGGTGTGAGGCGGGGTTGGATAAGTCCGTACCAGGCTGTACTTTCTTATCTGTTATCGGAGCAAAAACTTCGGGACTTTTGTTTTCACTCGCTTCTTTCGCAATGGCATTGGCGGATTTCGTTTGAGATTGTGAGGAATTGCTACTCTCCGCTCCAATGTTAATCTTAGTCACGGACCTCTTAGGTTTTGGAGGCGTACTCGCCAAACGGTGACTGGCTGTTATTTGATCAACTTCATTAGCCTCATTCTTGTTTGACTCATTCTGAATCTGAGTCACAGTGGTGGTGCTCGAGTAATAGTCTGTGTTAGTTACACTTAGATTCTCTCTGGAGTTGGTGATGGCCACTCGGGAAACGTGGCCTTTGATCTTGTTCCCAACGGTAGGGTCTACCGAACTTGACTGATGATTCTGGAGCGTGTTTTGAAGAGGGTCCGCACTGTCCACCGTATCGTCCACATGAATGCTGTCCGATGTGTATAAGGCGTCCAATTGCAGTTGTTGTTCCCTTTGCAGTTCCTCCAAGATCCTCTGCTTGTACATAAGCCTCTCATGAGCGGGTAGATTTTGATAGATGGGCTCCTCACTAAGGTCAATACTGTGTTGCTGGATCAACAATTGTTGTTGGTTCTGGTAAATTGGCTCGGTTACCTCAGAGTCGTTGATATTGCCTTGAACTTGTGGGGCGACGGTGGCAACTCGATTTGGGTCGTACGGTGGGTTTCCATTGGGAATGGCTCTGGCGTAAGTGGCCAAGAAGTTATTGGGCAACACCTCATGGACGAAGTGGCTCTTCGCCTCGTTGTTATTGTTCACGTGCGCATTAGAGTCAAGACGATAAGCAACGGAGGAGTGGAGCTCTTCGGTACTGTAGGCGTGTCTATAATCCGTCGGCTGACCGTTGGCAAGATTATTCGAGCTGGTGGCTAATTTCGTAATGTCCATCAAGTTTTCAAACGTCCGATGATGGACTTGCTGAGTGGCAGCCACTCCCAAGTTTCGTCTTGACACTAGATCTGGCGACGATCCACTCAACCCGACCACGCCCCCGGATGAATTGAGGCCGGCCAGATCAGGGGTGGAGGTCGAAGCTAGCTTAGCGTACGGCCCAGGGTAAGGCGGGGGAGGACGATATATGTTGAGCCTTTGGAGCTCGGCCACAAGCTGATTCTGGTCATGAATATTGGAGTAGTTGGTGGCGTTCACTTGGTGGTTCAGGTTCATGCGGTTCAGCTCAGGCGTGGATGAATACGCGCTTGGATGATTACTGTTCTCTTG
This sequence comes from Tigriopus californicus, assembly GCF_007210705.1. Classification (NCBI taxonomy): domain Eukaryota; kingdom Metazoa; phylum Arthropoda; class Copepoda; order Harpacticoida; family Harpacticidae; genus Tigriopus; species Tigriopus californicus. Next base: position 3,043,831 of record NC_081449.1, on the reverse strand, counting down.
CTCGTTGACGTGATGCAAATTTAGATGATGAGCATTAACTAAGGTTGATGGAGGGAGATTATTGCCCCTCTGAGCTTGGCCATGAGAGTAGAGCGCATCCGTAATGAGCGAGGGTTGAGAATTGTAAATTTGGCCTGGCTGTTGCCCACCGAGGATGTTGTTGGCAAACACGCCGTATTTGTTACGAATAGCCGTCTCGTAATCCGGCGCAGGCCGAAAGTGGGCGTGGCTATCCGTCACTAGATTACTGTAATTAGCCGCTTGTTGCGAGAGTGGCTGGGACTGCTGTTGAGAAGTTGGAACCTCATTAACATTCATGGCCGAGTTCGACAACACGTAGTTATTGTAGCTTTGCTGGAGAGTAGTATTATTTGCATAATCTCCAGTGGTTTGCTCCAAGATTGCCTTCGTCTGAACCGTTTGGGCCTGAGTCCCCAAGTTTAGCCCAAGTGGTCGCTTGAATTTGATCGGCGTTAAATCGACTTTCTGGGTTTGCTGGTGGAAATTCTGGATCTCCGAGTGTTGAATGGTAGCTGGGTAGTTCTGTTCCCCGTTCATGAAGAAAGGGTTCCCTCTCGATTGAGTCGGTTGATTGGATTGGAACGGTGTTGTTTGGCGACTATTTTGCAAGGTGATGCTCAATTCACTGGACTCGGATGCGTTGGCGTGCATCTTGTAGAACGTGTGCTGAAGGACACCTGAAAGAGCCATGAATATGCATTTCAAATTCTCCGACATTTGACACATCAAAATTGAGAGCCTAGCCAATCTACTACTACCAATGTGGGTGGTGTCGGAGTGCAAGCCATTCGTTTGTTTTTTGGGTGAGTGAGCAAAAAGTAAAGACGAGCATAGTTTTTGCTTAGGTCGTGATCAAGATCGATAAAATCATTATCCACTGATTCCCGGAGAGAGGATGACGAGTGCGATTTTGACTCCTTCCAAATCCGGCTCACCTTCCCCCTTTTCCCCCTCTTCAAACTCAGTCAGGCGTTGAACATTACAATCCCGAATAGGGGGGTGGGTGTACACCTGCGAATACTTACATATTTTCCACACATATTTGGCGGAATCGGGCTCATCTAATAGGAATTGGACACTGAGCTCGTAGTTTTGACACTCGATACCAAAAACTCTCTTGTGATTGACTAGATTGGTGATGTCATACCATTTGAAGAACAAGGGCTGTAGTACATTTCCTTTGCGAACCACGATGCCTAAAACGAGTCTTTTTCAGTAGAAAAAAGCGACTTGAGAGTCGTCGCCATAATGTGAGAGCTTATACCTGTCAAACTAGCCCCAATCAGGACTTCGTTGCCTCGCTCGTCTTTGGCCAAGAAACATTCCTGTCCATATCCATCGAGTTGTTGGGCACCCACGATGTAATAAACCTCGGCCAATTGCTGAGCAATGCCTCGCAAATTCGCATGCTGAGTGATAATAGCATCCGTCAGAGTGCCTTAAGGGGGTAAAGAAAAGAGGACTGGTTATCTGTATGTACCAAATCAACATCAAGTGCGTGTTATACACTTTGAACCCTTATAGACATACCAATTTTGTCTTCGGGAAATTGAGAGAGAATAGGTTTGGGAAGAAGAGGAAAATCTTGCAGATAATCAAGAGTGTGCTTTTCCGGGTCATGATCGCCGAATTCCGCTTGCAAGGAATAGCTAGCCAGAACGATGGCTTGCTCGTAATTGCATCGCAAGCGGCCCTCAATCACGTCCAATTTGAGTTGAAGGAAGTAATGGTAGCGAGTGACTTCATCGCCCAAGAGACTGACATCGTGAACATAAAACCTACGGGAAGAGCATCATTGGTTATGATTTATGAGTGACAAGAGTTTGGTTGGATGTGTCGGAACTACATTTGGTAGTCTAATTAGATTCATTCCACTTTTCAAACGTTTCCGAGCAAAATCAAAATCTTTTGAAAAAACTTCAACAAAATTGCCGTCCAGAGGCGAGATTTATTCTAACACTTGTATCTCTGAGTTAAGGTTTGGACGTTACCCAGAAATGAGGAACTGCCCATCACTTTAGCGAGTGTATTTTCACACCGTTTAACATTCAAGCGCCTAACTACAAGGTAAGGGCTTTAAAAAACAGGCCTCTAGAAGGTACCTATTTTGGGCCAACTACCTCGATTTTCCTCAAAGTTGACGAAAAAATGGTTGGATTTTGTATTGCATAAGAGTTCAAGGACTAACAATAATCAAAGCAGTTTTATTCTTACATGACTGCCAGGTAAAGATAGGGCTCTTGGGCGTATTTGTCCAGTTGTTTCTTGAGAGGTCGATCCAGGTCGGCCCATCGAATTTTGGGATAGGAACGGCGAGAAACATAGCGAAGGCCAAAAAGGTCTGGTTGTTGTAAGCCCAGCCTCTGACACACATTGTCCATGCAATCTCGACCTAAAGGAATAGAAATATTTCTTAATGCTGAATGACATATATGCCTTCCGTAATGTACATCTTTCATTAGGAAGCAAGAAACATGGCGTGACTTATTATGAAGCGCTTCTTAATGCTCTTTGCTACCCTTGCATATTCCATTGACAGAGAGCCGAGTTCGCAGTTAAGTTCAGCTACAATAATTCGAATTCAAGACCAAATCTTATGATGACAACCTTATATAATAGTGTAAGTGATAAAATCTAAATTGAACCCCTCAATGTAGTTGCATAACTTTGGTTCGTACTTTCGCTGATCTGTCTTCACACTTCGAAAAAAAATTTACCCCAAAAGTATATCTTCGGCTCAGATTGCAGAAAGAAGGCCCAGATAAACAATATTGTCAGAACAAGTGGGTCTTACACTATCATAGTATCATAATGAGATGTTATTGCAGCTTGAGCTAAAGAATTTGGCAAACCTCCTGAAAGCTGTGAAGAAGAATGGGCGACAATTTCATCGAGAGGTTCGAGCAGGATTTTCCTACTGATTGCGTAACTATTCTGTGAACTATTGAACAACATTGACATGTCAATGGAGTTGCAAGTATTGGCTCGAATTTTTTCTCATGTTCTTCAAAACAATTTGCCTTATTAAAGGGACGTTTAGGCAATCTCATTAAATCTCCGTGGTTCAGTATACTACCCATTCAAAGGCGGATCAATTTTCTCCACACAGTAATCATGCATCTGAAAATTCAAGTTTCAAACTTTTTGCAAAAAAACAGCGCATTACATTTATTCAACACCAGATTCCAGTTCTTCCAATGAGCCAACACTTAGCTCTTCAATTACCCAATTCGTAAAATTCGAATTTCTAAACAAAGGTCTTTTTCATCTCAATTTCAATTCCAGAAATAAATTTCAAGACTGTCCCAAGAAAATGAAATGCAGCTAATGTACAGTTTTTTTTAAGTTAACAAACTTCTTTGAAAATAATTCTTTGCCATTTGATATTCGCAAGTCGTTGGTTGAGAGTTGAAATGCAGCATTTTTCACTCATGTAATCCGACGCAAAATTATAGCTTATTTTCTCCTGAAAAATGTATTATCAAGATTGTTTCCCAACTACGAGTATTTCTGCAATTCTGATAATTCCTCTTGGGGCGGCACAACTTCATGGACGTGTTTAAGGAACAAAAATGTTTTGAGGTGGATGTTTTTCAGCCATACTTGAGGGAAAGTGGTGAAGAGAGCTTCAGGGTTTCTGAGGTAAGGACATTTATTAAGCTGAAGAAGAGCGCCAAGAGGACCTAATTCGTGAGGTAAATTTCCCAAGAACTTTCTCTTAACTTGAGCTTCAGACTTCAGAAATAATAAAGATACAACCAATGTAACCGATGAAGTGTATTTCTACCATCAAGTTGGGCGCCTTCTAGATATTCCTACGGGTTTTCATGCGTGATCTGTTTCCTTGTCAGTATACACTATGTNGGGGGGTCTAATTGATTGATTACTTCAAAAACATGTTAGAAACTATTCTTGACCTTGTATGTACCACTTCGGTAACACAGATAAGTATTTTTGTACATTTGTGGATCACAAAGGAAGCACCTTAACCAAGGTACATGGCTTTACTTGTAAAAATAGATGGTCCCGGTAAAGCTTATCTTTCGTTTCGCGAGTCCATTGCTAGTTTGAGTACCTAAATTATCCGGAGAGATGATCACGAGTCATATTATTTTCCACAAAATACAATCAAAAACCAGTATCAAGGAACCAATTAAAAAGTCCGTGGAAAAAAAAATAATCATCATCATCATTTTCACATAGTTTTAACCTGTTGACATGACATTTGTCGCAATAGACTTTGATTGAAATAATCGAAAATGAAGTGTATCAAATTTTCAAAAGTTATGCTCTCAAACCATTGACTCTATTTAACCCAAAATGAAAAAAAGCACCATGTCTCAAAAAAGGGGCCTTCAATTGATTTAGTTGTCCGATAAAGACAAGAAGGCCACTGATTATATCGTAGCGTGACAATGGACTATTTTTTAACGACTTTTTTCTTCAATGTTTGTCTTTCTTTCTGACAAAGGATTATCAGCCTTGAATTTTAGAAGGCTTCTAAGCCGACATGATTATCTCTTTTTGGTTTGGTTTTTCACGAGCTTTTCTAACCGCTACAAGGAATGTAATCCTCATTACTATTTAAATGAAAGGTTATAATTCGTCTATTTATCACCTTTCAATCTTTACTCTTTAAAAAAAATGAATAAATTCATTTAAAAATGTTCCGCTACTCTTGAATTCCACCAAACTTTCTCAATCATTGTCTATCGAAAGCCATGTTGTAGTTGTAAATAAGTTGCATAATCACAGGCATGCCAATAATACCTCGAAAACCATGTCTGAGTGTCAAAATCATGTGTGGTCTCTCAATACTTTTCAGAAATGGAAAGGTCCAAATTGCTGAACAATTGTGGCAAAAAAGTGCATTAAGCAATAACAAAAATGAAAAAAAACCTGTGCATTAATTAATTATCTAATGCCCTAATTCACACTCGATTCACAAACTCTGAATACATACATTTACTTACATTTTATCGAAACAAAAGGCTGTCCTGTCATCGCGTTTTGTGCACATACCGTACATTTTAATCTCTTTTGCAACAAGTGGTCAGGCTGGGTCGATTTGGAAGGGAAAAAGACATTCTAATTCAAATCGACCGATGGCGATATTTTCTTTTTTTGTGCGGACTTCCTTACCGCTACTGGGATTGGAATCACAGCAGTTCAAGACGAGAAGATTATTTATTTTACTTGACTTTTATTTATATATATTATTTGATCGACCAACGAATTGGAGTTGGCTGATCTGGCTAATCCTTGAATGTAAGGTTGATCCGGAATTTTAGTCAAAAACTTGTCCAAGTCTGACTTAAATCTTGCTACTGGATCAACCCCTACATAAACCCTACGAATATTTGAGGGCAGCAAATTGAACAATGAAGGAGCCCGAGAAAGAAGAGAGTTGGACTTCATTGTTTTAACTAGCCTGGATTCTCGAGGGCTTGAAGGTGCTCTCAAAACGCACATTAAGCCTCTACGGTCACTACAATTGACCCTAAATCCTGGGTTGGGACAAAGCTCATGAATGCTTTTGAAAACGTACAATATCAGATACCTTTCGTACCTTCTCTGAGTACTGTACAATCCCAACCGTTCTAACCTCTCCCAATACGAGAGCTCTCTCATATCTTCAATGTTCCTAGTAAAACATCTTTGGACCTGCTCGAGCTTTTGCAAACCTGCTGAACTCATTGGAGCCCAAATGGGAGAGGCATATTCAAGATGCGGCTGAACAATCGACTTGTACAGAGTTAGCATCGTGACACTATCTCTGGACTTAAACGTGCGATATATCCAACCACATGTTTGAAAAGCCTTACCAACTTTCAACTGGATATGCTCATCGAACTTTCCATTATCTTGGAGGACTACACCTAAATCCTTCATGGATGAGACCTGCTCAATGTCCTTACCTTCATCATCTAATAGTGGAGTGTCTAATGGCGTCGACCCAAAGGTCATTGAACGGAATTTCATTCCATTCAAGGCCATGTTACTCGCAGCAACCCAGGAATAAATTTGGTCTAGGACCTTTGCCAGACAACCAGAATCCTGACCATTCCTACCAACTACCAATTTTGTATCATCAGCATAAGAAGAGATACTGACATTACTACTACCAAGCTTCCGAAGCGGAGCAATGAAGATGATGAAAAGGAGAGGACCCAAAAATGAGCCCTGGGGAACACCCGACTTGACATCATGTATGTCACTAAGGGATCCCTCAACCTTAACCAATTGTTTCCTACCACAAATGAAACTTCTTAGCCAATTGAGAACCTTGCCTTGGATCCCAATCTCATGGAGCCTGATAACAAAAAGGCCATGATCTACCTTGTCAAAGGCCTTGGCAAAGTCGAGATAAACTACATCGACTGATTCATGGCTCTCCAGTCCCTCAATAACATGCTCTTGCTCTATATGCTCAATCAGTTGGGTAACCGTGCTAAAATGTGCTCGGAACCTGTGCCGGCTAGGAGGAAGGACTTTATGGATATCAAGAAATTCAACAAGATTGAACTTCTTGATCTTCTCAAACACCTTAGCAACATTCGAAGTGAGAGAAATCGGCCTGTAGTTACTGGGGAGTGACTTACCTCCCCCTTTGAAAATTGGAACAACATGAGCTACCTTCAGAGAAGAGGGGAACTTGCCCTGGTCCAAGATGCAACGCATCAAGTACGAGAAAACAGGAGCAAGAACCTGTGAGCATCTCATCAGAAACTGAGATGTCACTCCATCAGGGCCAAGGGAGCTCGAGAGTCTCAAGTCCCTGATGGCCTCTAAAGCATCCTGATCTGTGATTACATCTTAAATCTATCAATAATACCATTTCATACATATAAACACAAATTGAAAGGAAAATATCAACCTCTATGACCCCATAAGGAGTATTCATTCGATTTGTCAATCCATTCTACTTTCAATTGCCCTAAAAGTGCATATATGCTGAATCAGATATTTGATTAACCTATCCAGAGATACTTCAAGGGGAGGGCAGAAATATTTGGCTATTAGATTGGTAAAATAGAAAGTGTCATTCGTTTCCTCCACTTTGTCTGTCTTCTTGGCATTAATCAGAGTAGGTTTTTGATTAAGATTGCAGATGGTATGATGTCAATTTTTCCACTCTCCAAGAAGATGAATCATATTTTCTAACGGAACCCAGCAAACAAGAATGTGAGCTGAATAAGCACCACGAGCGGAATAATCGACAGGAACTATTTTCGGTCGACTCTAAATTTGCATGCAGGAGAAGAAACTTGAGCTTCTGAAGGAAGCCATAAAAATTCAAGGGAATTTAGGTTAAGCCGGTCTTGCTTCGCGAGACAAACGTAGAGAAAAAAATGACAATGTCGTCACACGTGTCATGGGAAGAGGTTCAAGATCTCTTATGAATGAACTGACAAACTAATCACGAAATAATGGTGTCAACACAATTGCTTTACTCCGTTACCTTATTGGCAATTGGGTTCTTGAGAAGTTCTGAGTTTTACGCATGTTCGAATTTTGATTCCCATTTTTAAGGTACGAGTATCGTCTTTCTGCCTTTATTGCGCCTTCACAATACTTGAGTGCCAAATGTAATGTACAATTTAACAAAGTCAATAATGAGTCAGTTCGAAATGCAACCAAATTGAGATTGCAAGAGCCAAATACAACTCGTTCCCGCTAACATGGAACAACTTATTTTCCTCGGCAATCCATGTCATCATCGCCATGATTCGAGTCATATTTCATACGAAATTAGTCCTTCCATATTCTTTCTTCACCCTTCAGCGTCCAAGTGAAAATTGAAACCGACCTCTTACGGAGGGTCTTGAAATTTGAGACCTACTTTTTTAACAGCACACACGCGCACACACACAATTTGAATGCGTTACGCTTCCTTTATCAGGATATTTTGTCCAGATTATAGTTCATGTGTCCCAAGTGGGACTTGTTAGCTTTCAAGTCTGACCAAGAGCTAAAATCCGTAACGAGGCGTGCAAATCGAAATGAAAAGGGAATCAGATCTCTCATCCAAAATAAAAATGTTCAAAAGAGTGGCAACCAAAACCGTTTCAGTTTAATTGTCACTCTCCACTCTCAATGAAACTCTTTTAGAGCCAGAGTACAACAACACAATTTTGCCTTCCATTTCCAATCACTCTCAAATGTGGCCAAGCAATTTTTCGAGCCAGCAAAATTACCTCGTCATGACGGTAATAGGCAAATGACGAAAGAACTAATGGCAGGAAATGCCCACTTTGATCCTATTATTGACTTAAACGAGGCCAGTCCTTGAGTTTTCTTTTCTTTTCTACACCCCTGTACGTCTTTCCATCTTTCTTCCCGAAATGCTACCTGAATAATATCCAATATCGACCGGATTTGAAATAGGGCATTGAACTGAAACATGAGTCGGTTCGCAAGTCATAAATTGTTGGCCAATGAATCATGCGGGATCCAGTCAGTGTTTTCAAATGTAAATCTTCGAAGACAACAAAGTAACTTATTTGAACCACCCAAATCCATGTCTTACCCGTGCTTTCCGAGGTGAGGGTACATTCTAACAGGGTGTTGTCCAAGAGCTCCACCGTGATCACGTACACAGACTTGGAGGCCACATTGTACTGTTGTTTCGATTTTTTCAGCTTGAAAAAATTCGGCATGATGGACTGTGGGGCACTAATGAGATTCCCCAGCACTCACTCATCACGGTTTCAAGTGACTTGAACATTCAAATCAAGCCTTGAAGGTCATAATTAGGCCGCTTCACTTGGCCAAACACTGTCTATCACTAATCAAACACTCCGGGGTCCGGATTGGTGGCAATTAGGTGGAAGTGCTCCCATTGCTCTTGTTTTAATGATTTACTTCTGGCATGAAATCCTCTTGTATTTCTCTTTTTGCGGTTTATACTCTCTCTTCTCTCTAGCTTAGAGGCTGGTTCAAGCGCCCTCTTCCACAGGCTCTTTTGTAGACGGCAGTACGGGTAGTACCTCGATCGCTCTCTAGAGTTTCGAAGTTAGTTACCTCTCTCTCTCTCTTTCTGGCCGTTTCTACCTCCTCCACCACGCTCAGGTTGCTCTCCTTCACCACTTGGTATAATAACTTTGCATTCCACAACCATATACCCGACAATCGTGACCAGGTACCTGTCGTGCTATACGGACAAAACGGGTTCAGGAGTCACGAACGCTTGGCCATTGCATTATGAGAGAAAACTTCATGTAGCACCCATGCAATACAAATCATTGCTAGATGAACAGAATGGATAAATTCAGGGACAGTTGAATAGGACAATTCACATCCATCAGGTCTATGCTCAAGAGATGCCCCCAGATCTGGTAACCGTCCCCCAAGTTCCCACCTGTCAGACCCAACTACCTGTTTCCCTGCCCAAGAAAACACTCAAAACAAAACTTGAGCAGGTTGCTTTTCGTGGGCTTTACGCTCAAGCCGAGTCTGCCTGGAGTCAGCCAAGCAACCGAGCGCTTTGGCGGCAACCTCGATCGTTGACCATAATATAGAGATAACCGAAGAAAATGACAATGAAAAGCATAACTAAGAGTAGTTTATAGTTGAATAGTATGGATTAGGCGCGTAAATCATCGAATTGATCATGTATTGGAGGGATGTTCTACGATTGAAAGTACATAACTCTTGTTGGCCCTCTTTCGGCGAGTTTGACAGGCACGTGATCAAAATAAACAGTGGTTCCCGAGATAATTCCAGGATTGGGAACAATGGCAAGTTTGGCTAAAGAAGATGTGGTTCCTGGCGTATGTTTGATTATGAATCAATCTGAAGAGGATTCCGACTTTGTTCGAGAGTTGCTGTTTCAAGATGAGCTATTGAAACCTAACGCTGATGGATGCCTTTGGGAAAATAGGAACAAGTATTATTCCTGCCAAGTTGAAGTTCTGATAGCGAAAGATTGGAGCGAAATTAAACCCAATAAACTAAAGGAAGTTTGTGCTACTCTCATTTACCTGGGCGAGTTGAATGATGCATCTCAAATGTCGAGTCTGGAAAAAATTTTAGCACAAGATTTGGACAACAGTGACACCAAACTTGTGGTGGCCCAAAATCTGAAGCAAGAAGCATTAAAATCCGAGTTAAACCAACTCGTTATTGAGCACGGTAAGAGTGGTTAAAAAGTAATAATTCTGGATGAGATATTTTGATTACGCACCTTCTGCCTTGTAGGCATGGAGATCATTGATCTGTCAGAGGAATTCAAAGAAGACGATGATGATAATGATGGCACATCCGGCATATTTGCCAAAACACCTCAAAAACGCATCATAGAGGCCTTGCAAACTTGCCCTTGGCCAAATATGAATAGTCGTAATGGCACCCCGAAACGCTTAGAAAATGCACCCAACGCTGGCCAGGAGCCCGAAATGGAGGATTTTGAGAAGCTTTTTGCCCAATTTGCTACCTTCAAAGAACAATCAACCAACATGTCCGAAAGTGAACGCAAGAAGCACGCCGAGAATGTCGTCTTATCGTTTTGGAACGCTCTCGGAGGTGATCCAGAGGAGTTGGCCGGATTAGATTCCGATTAAAGGGCAGTGTTAAGTTTTAAAAATAAAATTTTGTATTTACATCCAAGTTCGGTACAACAGATGGTGTTTTTTTTACAATGTCGATGGATTGAATTCAAGATCCAGGTGGTTTTGATTCCATTAGTATGGCCAACCGGCTGCTGAGCGTCTAGACCATGGGAGGATTAATTGGGATCCATCCCAAAATTTCGTCGTCTTCATCAACGGAGAAGGATCCCACCACGTTTTTCCGTCGGTTTAACTTCCGTCGACGATTCTTGGTGGCTTTATGCCGTCTCAAAAACGGATTTGTCAGAGTCAGAGGGTCCGGATTGTCCTTGTTTTCACGCTTTAATTGAGTTTTGGGATGCATGAACTCGTCGAATGAATCGTAGAGGGAGTCTGTCAACCCTTTGATTTGTCTAGTGATTCCGTAACCATCACTGGCGTCTATTTGATAACCTGAAATGTTCACAGACCTTCTTAGCGCATTTAAGATCATGGATGGTCATAAAGGTTTTAGTGGACAATCACGACTCCGCAACTTTGCTCCTTGAATGCTCATGCACCTACCTTGTTCCGCATGCTCACCCGTCAAAATGGTTGACGAAATCCCACTCCCCGAACCACTCCCACTGATCGGTGGGGGCGTGGGATGCTCTAAACTACTTATGGGTCCACTAGTGCCCTTCACAAACAAGTTGTCGTCTGAGGGCGGGGCGAAACCAGTGCCTGAGGGCGTATAATGAGTGGACCCTAGACCTTGATTGAAGAAGTTGGGATTGAACCCGGGCGAGCTCACGATCGTTGGGCGTGACTTGAGATCTTTGGGAGCCCCATAAGCTGAGAGCTCACTAAAGGGACCCTGTCCCCCGGTTGGGTAACTTGCGAGGACAGGATAAAGTGAGTTAGTCATGCCATCGGACGAAGGTGAACTGGGATTAGTAATGCCATCTGAAACAGGCCCAGTCAGAAGTGTTGGCTCTGGGCCCAAGTTAGTTGGTCTGAGAAATGGATTGTCTTGATCAGATCCGGTGTGAGCATGGCTGTCAGGGTATTGGGACCCTCCTGTCAATGGGAAAGGGCCCCTTAAACCTGAAGTTGGAGTGAGAGGGTTTTGTTTCACAGTCGGTCTTGTTCCAGTAGAAGCCCCTCCTGGACCCAAGGGCACATCTCGAGGTCGATTGAGATGAGGAGGCTGTTTGCGTCTGGGTTGTTTGCTGTCATGGCCGGAATATGTGTTAGAGTCGTCGTAACCCGCACCAGTGACAGAATTAGAAATACCGTTGCCAAAGAGGTTCACATCTGCGTCTTGACCGTAGTCAAGAGGGATCAAATGATTACCTCCGACAGAAGGGCCGGGTGCGGAGTAGCCGCCCCCTAGTCCGGTTCCAGTGGCAGAAGGCGCCAGATAGCCGGATGGTCCGGTTCCACTCGAGGAAATGTCGGGTCCATAATGGGCCACATGATCGCCGTAACCGGCATTGATAAGGCTGCCGTCCGATCCAATCGCCTGAAACAAAGGAGAAGTCGATTAGAACTCCTTGGCTTTGGGATTGATCTGGTGGAACTGAACTCACCTCAAATCCGGACCCGGGACATGAGTTTTGGTCGGCTAGTGATTGCACAGTGGCTTGGCTTCTTTCGAATGGAAGGCATTGGGAGCGCTCCTGTTGTTCCGTGACCTCTCTTTGAACTTTGGAACAGGACTCCTTCTTGATTGGAACGCAATTGGTTTGAGGAGTTTTATGGCACTTGGTCTCGGGATAACAATGGTTCCTCGGCTATTTGGATCAAATTGGAACGAGATACTCTCTAAGTGCACAGATGATCTTAATTAATCGAAAGTCAATTTGTCGCTTTTTGTCAAGTTTTGAACAATTTCGTTGGGTATTCTTTCATAATTTTGACCAAAACACGCCCACATGAATCCTTGTCAGACTTCAGGGCTTTGATGTGGCACACAGAGTGAGGCAAGGTCCCTCTAATGTATTGTAACATCATGTATGATGAACTAAAATGTGCTGCCATGAGGTTATTTGTGCGAAAAACTCAATTTGATTAATGACACATTTGCGCGATCGACTTTTTTAAAATTTGTTCTAATTTAATTTAAATAAAAGAAATAAGGAAGTGCTTTTTACTGTTTCTAAGTTTTAAAATATCAAATGTTGCCAATTTGTATTCAAATTATTGAATTAGTGGAGATGTCTAAAAATGTCAAGCTAAACCAAAAGTTCATTGAAAATAGCATTTTTCGAGAATATATGATTAGCCAGGATTGCTAAAGCATTAATTCGTCCGTTGTCACAAAATAAAAACTGCAAGATTATTGGTTACTAATAAAAGCAAATGGTACTGCAAATAATGAGGAGACGTGGCGTAGTGTTTAGAGGAGTTTCCACGAGTGAGTGCCCAGTTCGATTCTCCTTCCAGACCTTTCTCCAAGGGAAACCAATAGACGCTAACTACACTTGTGCAGACTGAGAACCAATCTGTCACGACACTGCACATAGGAAAAATTGGCTTTTATACAACCTTACCGCCCACAAACAGAAAAGAAAATATAAAAAACAACTCTTTCCTCATTTTATGTGATGTGACTGATTTGCATATATTGCCCTATTTGTACACTTTTCCCAATCGTGTTGGTTTCACTTTACCTTTTTTCCTCTATTTCACNTTTCTCAGGTTCTCAGGTGTCACAATTGACGTTATTT
>NC_081449.1:3029543-3030508 GCF_007210705.1 Tigriopus californicus | reverse complement strand
CAAACAGAAAAGAAAATATAAAAAGCAACTCTTTCCTCATTTTATGTGATGTGACTGATTTGCATATATTGCCCTATTTGTACACTTTTCCCAATCGTGTTGGTTTCACTTTACCTTTTTTCCTCTATTTCACTATTTCCATGTTTTTTATTGGTCAATGCTCTGTTTTTAAACCATGAACAATACCTCGTTTGTACAATGCTGTCCGTATCCATCGTAACCAGTTTTACAAATGGTTTGGTATATCATCACGCAGCGTGTCTCGGAAGAGCAATGTGACAAATATTTGGTGTGACACTTCTCATCGTAGACAGGGTTGCATTCGGTGACCCATTTGGTCACTGGTACCGTTTCGTAATACTTTTTGCACTTCTGACACTCGGTCACCTTCTCTTTGTGAGTCACGTACACGGGAACCGATTCGCAAACCTGGACCAAAAGTGCGAAAGAGAGAGATGAAATTTGCATGAATTGCCTATTTTTGGTGTCCCGTTCATCAGTCAGTCTCACTCACCTCGTTGTAATGAGCTTGGTGGCATTTTTGTACATAAGTGGTCTCACAATGGGAGACAGAATAATCTCGGCACGGACAACCGCAATCATCATCCTTCTTGAAGATATTCTTGACGCCTAAAAAGAAAGTGTTGCAAATATATCTCAATGATCGATATAGTGCACCATCTCTCTCTCCTTCGTTCAGTAACAAATATCTTTGAATTGCGATCCAGAGGACGCCCAAAATACCTTGGATAATATTCTCTTTGAAGTGAAGAAGCTCGTCCAGGATTTTCAGGCCATGTGTGATGTTCAAAGTCAGGATGAGCAGAACGATGATCATCCGTCGAATCCGTTTGGAGATCTGCAAATAGAAAACATCGACGAGTCAAACAGCCTGAAGAGCTAAGTAAGTATGGGCCGAATTATTGCCGAAGAAACTTGAGAAACGTCCAAGAAAGCGAAAACGG
>NC_081449.1:3001919-3029509 GCF_007210705.1 Tigriopus californicus | reverse complement strand
GTCGTTTGATGTTTGATCGTCGTAAGAAAGAATGTGCTTATGTCTCTTCCCAACAAGTATTTAACTTCTTTTCTTTTGATCAGAAACGGGAATTTTTGACCAGCGTTGTTAGATGATGTGCTTTTGACACCAACGTTGAACATGAAAGAACTCCTCTTGGCAGGAATAGTGTCAAAAGAGGATATTTGAGAGTTAAAGCTGAAAACAATTTGAAATAATTCTCTTGACTTTTTAGAGATTTGCGTAAGTAGATAGATATTTGGAAGGTTGAGAGTTTCTTCGACCATCAATTTTGGATCAAAATTTTCTTGGAAATGAGCTTTAATGTTGAACAAATCTCGTATTTCGAATACCATTAATATAGCAAATCTTGGAATGGTTTTAACAAATGTACAAAATGATCGCCCAAATCTTGGGAAACATTGTCAATCTCAAATGACGTCATTTTTGGAGTTTAATCTAAATTTCGAACAGTTGATTAATTAAAATTAAACCATTAAAAAATATTCAATACTAGCAAAAATAAAACTTGCTGATCACTTCAGCAATAACCATTTTCGACAACCTCATGATCTTTAAAGTCGATTTTACGACCTCTTTTGGCGAGATCGCGCCACTCTTTTAGTACAATATTGTATGAATCAGAGCCATGCAATATAACGTTTCTAAGTAGGTGTAAGATACTTTAAACGCACAATCACCCCTTTGTAATTTTCCTGGATCACAATCAGCTTTTTATCAAGGCTTTGAATGAATAGTGATTATGATTGGGGCCTTCTAATCTCTGGAAAATCTCCGCCCAAATTAACTGCTCCAGTCATTTTCTCGCACGGATCTTAATCGAATTAGAGTAAAGTCCAAGGCTGATCTCACGTCAAAATGGGAACTCGTGAGATCTGATCGCATTTACTCGCTGATAAATTCAAACGACTCACTTGTTTCATTCCCACTCCGATAAGTTCAATCATTAGTAGACTCACACGACCCTGAGAGAGGCAGCGCTTATTCATTAATCCATTGTGCTTCCGAGGATCTATGTACCTACGTACAGTGAGTATCTAGCAGATGCTTTTAGGTACGAGAGCGACTTCGTGGACGACGAACGGACCATTGGGTAACGAACGTCCTCTTTTCATGAAGATGTGGTGAAAGTTTCTCAGGTTCTCAGGTGTCACAATTGACGTTATTTTGATGTCGGCAGATCAGTATGGTACATCTCCTGAGGAGCCATTCCTACAGGTGGTTAACTTTTGGATTCTCCTCCTCGGACGAAGCTATAAATCTCAGCAGTAGATTGATTCTTGATGAGAACAAGCGGGAAACAAATACGGCCAAGCAAGCATCATCATTATCTTAAGTGAGTTCATCGTAAAGGTCAAGTCAAATTCCCTCGGTGATCATTATGCCATTGATATACCCTGTACTATATTCTATACAGGGAGGGCGAGCAAAAATGTCCGACCCGACTTTAACGAAATTCGGATTAGCACAATTGTTTAAGTAATTAGATAACAAAAAAGTGATAAAAAATACAGCTTCCTTATTGTAGTAATTTGGTCATTATCATTCACGGTGTCCATCCCTGGCCGTAATGATGATAAACAGGGCCGGAATCTGGAAAAAGCCTTCGTGTTGGAATCCTCTGGTTATTTATCCCAAGCTTCAATAACTGCAGCCTTAAGGGAGTTCATATTTGGATAAGGAGTGGCATTCACCTCGGTCTCAATTGCGCCCCACCAGAAATAGTAAAGAGGATTAATATCGGGTGATGAGGGGGGGGGGATGTTCTTCCATGGTCCATGGACTTCAAAGGTCTTGAGGAAGCTTTCGTCCCTCTTCTTGTTGAATCCACCACTTCCTATAGCTCCTTCTGCGGATTTCCAAGCATTTTTGACCTGCTGAAAACACCTGACTGTTTTGACATCAACTCCAACAGTTCTAGCAATGTCTTTTTGAGAAACTTGGACAAAAAGTAAATCAAGGACTCGCTTCCTTTCCAATGGCTGTTCAGATATTTCTCACTTTAGGGGACATAAACAAACATAATCGCCTTTCATTACCCAATCAGATGACACCAGATCTGGGATTCTTTATTGATTGGTTTTACCGGGCGATTCAACTATTTTGCTCGCCCACCCTGTAGAGACGGGAAATCTAGACGAATGAATGAGTTGAGAAAATTTGGCGAAAATAGATTTCAGTTAACCATGCGTTGCTTGTTAATTTTGCGTCAATTGTAAGTAATTGGGCATAAGTACTAATTGGGTTGAAGAATTCTAGTTCATATTGGGTGGATGAACATAACTTAAGCTCACCCCCAAAATCAAATTATAATGCAATGAAATTTGCTTTTGCTTGGCTGAATGAAATGCGCACTGTATTGTTTACCTACTATTTATTCTTGATTTTAGAGCATTTTTGCGTTTCATTGACCTGATGTTATCCGTATTATAAGATTTAGTGCATGATTTTCAGCACTATTTGTGCATAAATGGGGTTTTTAAGAGCATATTTTAGCCGTCTCTAATAATAACAACAACAACAGCAACAACACATTGGCAGATACTCCAAACCATTTAACATACCGATGTCTCAGTTTTTACATTGCAGTCGTCTAATACTTTACACTCGAAAGCAAGTGAATAAGTCCTTTTACTGTTTCATAACGTTTAGTAAAAAGGCACAGATCGAAGGTATTAGAGAGCTCTCGTATTGGGAGAGGTTAAAAAGGTTGGGATTGTACAGTACTCAGAGAAGGTACGAAAGGTATCTGATATTGTACGTTTACAAAAGCATTCATGAGCTTTGTCCCAACCCAGGATTTAAGGTCAATTATAGTGACCGTAGAGGCTTAATGTGCGTTTTGAGATCACCTTCAAGCCCTCGAGAATCCAGGCTAGTTCGAACAATGAAGTCCACTTCTCTTCTCTCTCTTTCGTTGTTCAATTTGCTTCCCTCTAATATTCGTAAGGAATAGCTAGGCGTTGGTGATTGGGCAGCATCTTACAAATCAAACTTCAAAAATGTTGCCCAGCATTCCACATCAATTCTAGGTTTAAGGGCTAGCTCGATCCGCCAACTGTTATTCGTTGGTGGACCAAATATTACACAAAATTTAGCTGGTAACAAATAATCGAAATTTGATCTTTCATTCCAATAGTACTAGGGATTAGAATAGCCCCTGAAAAAAAAAATATATATAATCTTTTTCATCGGAAATTCCGTCCCCTAGACATAGTGTAAGCATTTGAAATCTTCCCTTATGATTAACCAGATAAGGCGATGGCATTGTAGACTAGGATCATTCGGTTTAAAGTCGAGATGAGCTTTTCACCGTGATAAGGCAAAGTATTTCATCTGGTGAGAAACCTGGTCATGCTTGGGCGTCGACGTTTCAAATGGGCAAGCCAGCCAATTGACTCGGTACATTTTCCAACTTTGACTTTTTTTGAGTGATTTCATGACGTACTTATCATGCAGGAAGGAAAGTCCGAGGTTCAAGTAGAAATGATTGCAGTGAAGTGGTCGCTCGAATTTTGAGTTGAATATTTTTGAGAGTAGAGGCATTCGAAGCAGTTTACCAAAGAGCAACATGGAATATGATTTTTATGAAAACTTTAAGTATTGCTCAATGTCGATTAGCTTCGATGAATGGTCAATACTACAATTCTATCTTATCTCAGCCATTCTGTTCCCCAGAATATGAATCATCATATTTCGAGTACAACAATGTTCAGAAGCCTTACCAAACCTTGCCAAAAAAGTAACGCTTTACCGTTACCCTTTAGTAAAAGTAACGCTTTACCGTTACTCTTTAGTAAAAGTAACGCATTACCGTTACCCGTTACTTTTGCAAAAAAAGAGGGCCTAAAAGAGGGCCTATGATCTCATCAGTGGCAAGTAAATTTGAGACGGAATTTCAAAACACGGGTAGGAACACTACGCATTTTTCTTCTCCGTGTTTTTAAACGAAAAAAAGTAACGCGTTACCGTTAACGTTGCTCAAAAAGTAACGAGTTGGCAACGGTAATGGTAATGCTGATATGGGTCTAGTTGTCTAGCCTTTATCCTGTGCGCAGATTGGCAGTTCGTTAATGGGGATATTTAACTTATCATATAATTTTGAAGACGTCGGTCAACCGCCACCCAAATTAGATCCAAAAAATATGAACGAAACATTAAAAAAAAGTGGAATGACCTTTTTCGCTCTATTAGGCTTTGAGTCTTTTGAACTGTACAAAATGGCCTATAGTAAGTAAGATAGTAACTTGTTTTGAACATGATTGTGCTTTTCAACACCTCTTTCATTTGACCAATCCATTTTCTTATTGGTTGCATAATTGTTTAAATTTTGTTGTTCATAGATACCGTTGTAATGGTCAATTGAACCTTAGAAGTTTGAACACAAGTTCAAAAGGTGTCATTACCACGATATATATTTCAATGTCTTCCTTATTACTCTAAAAGCTTGCTATTTCAGATTAATCTGAAAGCATAGTTTCATAAATCATTTGACGATAATCACTATTGAGGATGATTTGAATTTGAGCCCACATCTTCATCTCTTCATCTTTGCCAAATTTAACGCTAAAGTGTTGAGTGACGGCAAAATTGAAACCAAAACCCCTCTCTTGTCAACCCGCATTTAACTCAATTTTCCAGTTATGTTATTACAAAGTCCCTTATCCATTTCATTTCCTAATCCAACCCATTGACATGGTCTAAATTATATTCCCTTTCTATATACAGTAAATGCTCCCCTACGTAAAAAGACATTATTTTAGCGATTGACGAAGAATGTGGATCCCGAAGTGAAACTATCTTGGACGTGAGATTGAACAAAACAATATCGCTTACCTGCATTTTCAAGGATCTTGTCTGGCTAAAGGACCATGTAACACCATTGATCACGGATCCACCACAATGCGCTAAAGTTACCTATATAGCTGAGCTGCTCTGTCGATTGCAGGAGCTTCTTGTGCTTAGGTCACTTCCACCATGACATGATTGTCTCACATCTGGGAGTGTCTTGAATTGCTCTCATGGAGCACTCTGAGCCATCAACCAATCGCTGTAAACAATGAAAATAGTTTTCCAAGATTAACCTCACTTGATCGATCATTTTCAGACGAAAGTTTCTGGTGATGATAAGCTCCATTCGAGTTTGTCCTGACTCCAAAGTGCATCTGTAGCTATTTCAAAGCAATTATCCAGTGAACAATTGCTCCCGCACAACATCTACTACAGCAAGAGCTCTCGCTAGAAAGAAACGAGGATCGGTGATTATCCCAATTTCTGCTTTTCATTATGGTGGTTCTCAGCCAATTCAAATTGATGAGGAAGCACTACAAGTAGTGTATTCTAGGATCCCAATGTTTGATTGTCACTTCTTGCAAATTTCATGTTCTTTTTTTTCAAGGTTAGTGTTCCTTCATTTGATGTCGTTCAAAGACATCTTTACTAAGTGTATTTATTTACACGTGCGAGAAATTCAATGCAACTCTCAACCATTACTATCCAGTTGAATGTCGTAGTAAGGTAGCAATATGTATGGTATCGGATAAGAGCTTTGATTCTCATTGTTGTTTATGGTTGGCACCCAAAATGTCGAAATTCATGGTCTTTGCAAAGCTCGAAGGTGATATCCATTTTTCATAAAACAGAAACGAGATGCAAAGATCATCTAGAGATCTCAATTGTACTTGCTACAAATGAGGCATTTTCAGTAATTGGTATTCTATCTGATTTACCCTGTGTTTAGCAAGATTGTTTTCTTGCTCTTCAAGGGTCTTGTCATCACAAATTCCGTAATTATCCATGACCCATTAAAAATCTATCCATTTTACTCAAGGTACTTAAGGTATCAATGTACTGGATTGAATTTCTTTGACGGACTCAGTCCTTTTGAGGTTACCAAAAACACTTGTTGTCATCATATTCAAGGTCCTCTCGTGTAGAATAATAGTTTTAGGTTTTAAGCACAACTTGAAACTTCGCATCAAATGCTCTTTACATGCATTGTTTTAACGAGTTCTGGCAGATCTTTTAGAATAAAATAGATATTGGAGACTGCAGAATATTTAAAATTAAAACCCAATGCTAAATTCGACGAACAATCCTTTCATCTTCAGACTGGTTGTGAGTGTGAAATAAGTTAGTTTTCATTCAAAAACATGAATTTTCATAGCTGCGAATTTGCCATCATGTTTTGGAAGTGGGCAATTATTTAGTGGTTAGTTATGGCATGGCAGTTTTTCTCGCCCGAGTGCTCGCCGCCCTCAGGTCATTGGATCAATTGGTCCAATTCTTTATCCATGAGGGACTCCAACGCAGCATCACTTTGAAAGATGAAAGTCGTGGTGTTGGATTCAGTGGTTAACACTTCACTCCCGATTGAATGGAGGACTTCACATCCGAAAGTCATTCTCGATTTGTCATCTGTCACTTCTCGGCGCAAAAAGCTACAACTAGTGCTCTTTTGTGACCAAAGCCAATTTGAAATCGGCCTCGGCCGTCTACCCCCCAAGATGTCTTCTGTCTTTTTCAGTTGAGTAAAATATCCTTAAAAGCTTGAATTCGCTTTGAATGAATAGAGCAAGGTTAGGGGTGGTTTTGTTCTTGAGAACTTGCCTTGGACGTGAGAAGGGGAAAAAAGATGCAGACACACGCGTATCCTTGATTGGGTGAAACAAGCAACACTGAAATCAACAACCCCTTGGCATGGGTGGGAATGAGATTTGGTATCTTCACACCTGAACAGCCAATTCTAAACTGGCGGATCATTATTTTTAAAAGTACAGGGGACGCGCTCGCTGGATCGCCAGTCAAAAGGAGAAAGATAACTTTCGCCCCTCCATTCAACTTACGCACTTCTTTACAGGGTGGGATAAAAAAAAAACTTGCAGCGGTGTAAAAAAATGAAGAGGAATGGAACAACAAACAGGGACCAGAGGATATTTCTTTAGCAAACTAATATTAACTATCAAACCTATTCGATTCAAGGAGGATAGTATTTCATAGATTATCAAGAGACAAAACTGCATTAGATCCAACAAAATAGATTTTCATTTCAATAGATGGTCTGGTCTAGAGTTCTTGAGAGAGAAGCGTCATTCCTACAAAGCCAGTTGAAACTTTGTTTTTAATACATTTTGGTAGCTTGGTTGCTGGATGTTGGACTAATCAACTTTTCTTGCATTACTCATGTTCAACCAAAGTAGTCAAACAAGAAAGCAACCAAATGGCTCTTTGATTTTGAAATTATGTTTCACTCATATGAATCCAGGAATTGAATATGTTCAAAGTTATTGCACACACAGTGCAAGTTCGATGCAACCCAAAATGTACCCCTTAGTGTCTTTGCCAAAAACTCAAGTCCAGTCACAAGAGACACCAGTTTTTTCTACAATATTATATCCCGTCATTATTTTTATTCATGCACATACCATTCTAAATAAACTAACTTTTGTATGAATTATAAATGAAATTTGGGGGGATTCATTTGAGCATCAAAGTGACAAGGACTTGACGAATAATGTCACAATTTTGCTCAAGCTTTAAAAATCTTTGCCTTTTTGGCAAAAATCAACAATGGGATAACAGCTCTGAATGTTTGATCTGCACTCTTTTTGGTTTGCTAAATTGCAAACAAGCTGATCAAGATGAAACGTCTTTCTTTAACCAGCCTAGGATTTTCAAAGAAAACCAAAAATATGATTATCATACATAAAGTTTACTTATTCTTATTCCACTTCATTTCACATGATACAGTCTTTTATGTAGAGAAATAAATGTGATCATATAATTTCCAGAAAAAATAGTTAATTTATCATCCTCGACGATGAAAACATATTTAATGAGTAAACTAACACTCGGGTAAGATTCCCCGCCCTGTATTCAAGTTCTCTCATAGGATTATGCTCTTTACTTTGTCTAAAAAGACAGTTCGCCTCATTCTCTTGAGTATCCATAATTTACCATCAGAGCATCATCTTTGGTGTGGAGTTATCAGATATTGGTTGTTTGTTCCTGTGTTTTGATGGAGAACCGTGAGGAGCTGCAGCTCTGAACGTCCTGACACATTCCAACAGCATCTTTTTGTCAACCTTAAGAACAAAGAAGGGGCTTCTGTACATTTTTTGGTATCCAAATCAAATATTGATATCCCCACCTCCCTCCTCTTCCTCCCCTCCTCCTTCTGTGAAGCTAGCTTGCATGCCATAATAGTTTATTTACTCAAGGGAGTAATGTACAAGGTCAAGCTGGTCCGAAACTGAACTATGAATATATTTCAAGACATCCACAGACGCAATTCAATTCTAAAGGTACAATAGGTCGAAACAGATCGCAATCATTAGTGTTTCATCTTCAATACCAACTTAATTACCGATTTAGGCTATGAGGGGGGGGCTTTGGGATTTACTTTTGCGTACGTATTTGAAGAGCAAAGATTGCAAGATTAAAACGTGCACCGAGCATAATATATCTTTGGCTCACATGAAGGGCGTACTTTGTGTTTTTATTTATCTGCATGATCAGCGCCAACAGGGCTACATCCTTTCAAAGCAAGTCATCATAAGCAGTGTTAACTCTGAGAACTGTGAAAAACATATCAAAGAAAGAAAGAACCTCGGCCAAGCTTTGTTCTTAAAGAGTGCGGAGGAAATGAGTGGTGGATCTTTTGTCACTGTCCGGACTGCGGAGGCTACGGAGGAAATGAGAGTTGCCGGATTTCAATGCCCGTAGAAAGTGGTTCTCACCCCCACGGAGGGATCGGAGAAAGTGGTTGCCTTCGCTGCTCTTCAACGATCTCAAGAAGTGAGCGTTATCCGAGGGACCCCGAAGACTTCGGAGGAAATGGGAGGTGTCCGAGGGACTCCGGAGGCTTCGAAGAAAATGGGATTGTCCTCGTTTAGCCCAGTCCTGGTCTTGAACCATGGAGCTGAGAAAAGCCAAGTCATCATCGGTTAATCCCATTTCTAAAGGGGACCTTAAAGGGCGAAGAAAGTGTGAGCCCGACGAGCGAGCATCGCGGCCGTACTCGTCATTGAAGGCGTCCTCTCCACTGTTGTCAATTTCAGACCGCAGAGGGCGCAGGAAATGTTCTGAAAGAGATTCGATAAACGTGTTCTCTTATGCATCATCAAAACTTTGGAACTTTGTAAAAAAAAGCTGATATGACCTCTTTTATATGTCTCGACGACTCTTTGCAACTAGTTCGTGACCTTTTTTAAAGAAATTTGCAGACTCTAATCGACTATTATATACCTGATAATTGGAAATGCCCACAGAGGTTGTTGATGAACCCTTTCCAGGCCAGCGCCCCCTTTTAACTCACGTAGTGATGTATCGAGGTTTTGGCTTTGGCATGACTCAAGGACATTAGTGTTGAATTTAGCAGAGCCATTTGATGAAAAAAAACATAGGATAGTGCTTGAAACAGTTAAAAGGTCAGTATCCCAAAAGTTTCAGAATTGTTGGAAAGAAAGTTATTATGTTTCCTTGACTCTTGAATTGGAAAGAGACACCCCTAAGTGTTTCTTGAGTTAGAAAAGGTTTTTTGGGATTTAGTTTTAAGGGGTATCCAGTTTGTAAGTACATTTTTCATACTGAAAAAAATCTGAAAGGGAGTCTGCTGCCAACGACATGATTCTAATTCTTTTCCCAATTACCTCCCTAGATTTGACGAGTTTTGTGCGAATTTTTCCTTGTTTCATGCTTTGTTGCCGTTGCCCCCTGGAACTGGGATGCTACTCTCCTTACTTCCCTATTCATATGTAGTTAATATTCATGGTCCCATTTAAAACGGTTAGTCATGACTTGAAACACTTGAAGCCTTAAAATCCAATGGACCGGAATGATCCTTCGAGGTGAACTGAACTCGTGATTGGAAGAGCTGAAAACAGTGAAGTACACTATTTGGGTAAGAATTGGGCAAAGGAATCAATGATTTTCGACCAAAAACAAGGAAATCTTGCGATTTGTGACGTCTTAAAGTGGGAAACGCCATCTCTCAAAGGCGTTGCATGTTTTGTGGGAAGAAGTGGTAATCCATGTTCTTCAAGACATTGATGGAGTAAGTGTTAAATTGAAAAAAGTGCGACTAACCATAACCATTATCTGAGATGAATAGGTATGCCAGAAAGGAACCTACAAACTAAAGAAAAATAACTCAAGTAGTGGAATATTTAAATGAATAATGGCATGCCAACTACGTAATCTTGTTTTTCTGTTTTTTCTCGCTTGTACTGCCATTATAAAAGTAAGTATATATTCCCGCTTCATCTAAAACAAAAAACAGTAGTTGTTAGCTCACCGTGGGAAATGGCCCCAGTTTTGCAATGGAAAGCTAATGTTTTAACGCTACAGCTGCTAACCATAACCCTCCACAGGTAAGTGACATTTTCTTTAGAAATTCAATCATTGCATGCATGAAAACTATGTCAAACAGTACAGTGAATATTGCATAAAGCTGTTAATTTTAGACATCGGAATAAGATTAGAAGCATGGCTTGGTCATTGAATTCCAAGTACATGTTTACCAATGACGCAACAAGTCGATGTCTTTTTTTCTTCATTGGGACTTTGTCCTTTCGAGCCCTTTTCTCCTTGCACACGATCCTTATCCTGGATCCTGATATGAAATGTTCTACTGAGAATGAGAAGGACAGCAAGTGCGTGAATCAATTTCTCATGATAGTACGTACGTGCCTGCCATTGCATGGTACAATGAACTTCACTATTTCTTTTTGTCTAAATATAAAGCTACCTAGAATGAAGGCTCGGTTTTGACTTTGCGTTTAATTTGCTGACATATACGGTTACCTTAGCAGAAGATTGGTTTACGGATATTGGACTGATCGGATTTACCAGGAACCCGGAGATTTGAGTTCAAAAACTTAACTTATATTTGTTTTCGCCGTATTCACCTTGTTCCAACAACTGTCCGGAAAAGGTTATGAATTGTGCTTGGTCTCGTTTAAACTACTGTCGACTTCAATTTTACGTCGGTCGTGGTTTGAACACATTTTGCTGTTTTATATACCTCTTGGGGTTTTGGCAGCAACTTTCCGATCGTCTTGAGATTATTGGTTGTTAGACGGTGGCTTATTAGAGATCCAAGGAGAGAAAGGTCATCCACTACCATAAAAGCTTTAATTATCGTTCCCAATGTAAAGAAATCCCTTTTTTTTTTCGTTGAAACGCCAGTGATCCGCTGTAAAGCGTAAGCCGGTTTTTTCTAATTTTGATGCCCCAGTATATCTGGGGGTTGGATGTTGTCTATCTAAACAATCCAAAATGATTTTAAGTGTGTGATGTCATTGTGTTAACGATTATGTATTGAGACTTGAAAGCGAATGAATGAGTACAATACAAAACTTCTATACGAATATATGAACTTTTCAATTCAAAAAGGTTTAAGCAAAAAAATAATGAATTGATATATACTCCTCATCAACACCTTTGCTGCATCAATAGTATTTTGGTTGCCATAGCTTGATCGAGCAAGAGATTGTTCCTTTCGAAGAGCTCTTTATTTCGTGGAAACATTACTCATTTCTGAAATCCTTCAATGCTTTACGGCTTCACTTTGCCTGGAGTTCATGGAGAGCCCAAGTAGCCTCGCCTCATGTAATTCTGTCCCCAAAGCACATCTTTAGTGGAAGCAAATGAGAAAAATAATGTGAATATGATATTCCTATCCATCAAGTCTTCAAATCAGAGGCTTAAGAAATCATGCAATGATTAACTTGTAAGAAAAATGCGGAAGGCTCCTAACTTTTGGATTGGAAAATACGAGGAACAATCCCTTCTAGGAAGTGAAACTCACCTTGTCCAGTGCTTCCGTACACATGTCCTGAATACATGAGAAGCAAAGTAATTGCTGTCGTAGCAATATTGAAAAAGATTTTGGCCATATCCAATCGAATGAGGACCGAGCTAGAAATGGATGATGGGTCGTCGATCTCTAAGAGAGACGATTATCAAGTGTTGTTGTTGATCCTCTACCGTAATTGAAGCGTGGACCAATGTGGAACTCGAGTAAAGAACAGGAGGATAACAACTGGCATCTGTCGGAAGTGAACCTAATCATCTTATAGGAATTCGCTTCCCTTGGTGCGAGTGATTCCAAGAGAACTGGCATTGGAGGCGCCTTTTGCCGTTCAAGAAAGGCCAGGCTAAGAGGGGGAGTATGAATGCATGCATGAAGGTGGAAGCTATTCCTCGGAGTGGAGGGGCCTTCCATCCGTGCACCATGCCAAAGAGGACCTCAACCGTAATTGCAACAAAGAGCCACTCATAAGGAAATACACTCGTACCATCTGATGGGTCTAAAATTTAGATTTATCAGTAAAAAATGTGGAGATGAACCGAAGATACCTGAAAGGTAATTCGGTTTCGACTCTAGAAATGGGAAGGGAAACGGAACGCCGACAAGCATCAAATCAGGTTTGCTCCCTTAGTGCATTGGAAATGCTTCCGCTCTCTGCATTGAAAATAGATACATAGAAAACCATAACAATATGAAGTTATCTATGATTGCTACCCTGGGTTCGATTTCTGGCGAGCTGAGTGTAGAGACCCTGAATCCAGAGCCGCACGGAGTTTGGCAAGTGATTCCACTTTTCAAAGTAAACAATCCCAAGAACTAGATTGTTTCCAAACACATTTTGAACAAACGCATAGTATAAGAAAGGATACTGTCATGACAAGCTCCATTGAATATGCGCTTCAAGCACACTTCTAACTTTTTCCTTAAAAGGCTTACATTGTACTAATATGTTTGTTGCTCTCTAGTCCCTTTCTAAAATCCAATTTTCAAAAATACTAGAATGTGTCGTTAGCAATCCAAAATGAAAATTCATTCATGTGACCTTTCTCATTCTCTCATGAAACACGTTACTTTGGAATGAATAAATAAACATTAGTTATTACTGGCAGACTTCAAGAGAACATTGCGGCCATCGCACATTTTTTTTTCAGACTTATTGACATAAGGCCCTGTAGCCTAGTGGAATCAGTAAGTGAAGTCCATGGTGGAGTATATATCTCATGCACCATCTAAAACTTCAACTTTTTACGCAATACTAATATATGAGGAGCTCCTTTTGGAAAGGACCGATTCCCTGTTGAGCTTTGTTTGGAATCTTTTACATGTTCTTCGAAAATTGGCAACCAATCAGATTGGTCGAATTCGGTGACGTAAACTCATCCTCGTGGGTGCATGACTAAAGGGTCTCTAGTTGGGTCTAGGGCTCTCTAGTAGAAGAGTACAAGCTTGAAATGAGCATGGTGGTACTCTTATACTACAGCGCCCTAGTTGAGTCCAAGTCCAAGTTTCCTTGTGATCAGTGCTGCCAGGTACCTGGGAAATGCCAGAATTTCTATAAAAATATGCTCGATCATGCAAGATTTGTTACAGAATATGCCAGTAAAAAAAATAGTAAATGAAATACACTAATTGCAAATTACTGCTAGATTAGCAGGGCTGTCCAAATAATGCAAATAAAATTAGCATAAAAATGGAATGAAATGGGCAATGAAGCATCAAAATGACATGGTAATAAAAAATTCAGGAACACTTCAAAAAGGGTGCCGAAGCTCTCTGTATAACCACTCTACTCGGCTGAATGATAACTGTAAGTCTTTTTCATATTCAAAACGCACCACGCAGCTAAGGCCAAAACGGTTTAGATATGCTAGGTTACTAATATTTTCAAATATTTTCATTTGATAAACAATAGTATGTTAATTCATTTCAAGGTACCCAAAATGCTATTTCCTGATTTTTGTCGTTAATTGAATAATTTTCCACCACGTTGCATGAAAGAGTTCTGAACAGGAACTAGTCAAACCTTTTAAAAGGGATTTTCTCCTAATTTTCTCTTCCATTTGCTTTGCAAACATTTTTGTGAACAAATTTAGCCAAGATTTGGATAAGTGCATACCATTGATATAGTTCTTGTAGTTGAAGTTTTTCAGAGTTATTTTTTGCATTGCAAAAGCATGCAACGTAAATGGTCAACTGACAAAATTTACCAAACTCTTAGATATAACATTTCCAATAGTGGCTAATAAGTCCTAAAAAATTACTAATAAAAGAGTTTGAACTGTTCCTGGCATTTGAAATAAAACCCTTGTGAGGTGGACATATATTGAGCTGTCTAGGTAATGGCATAAATAGTGTTTAGAAGAGCAAGTTTGAGATTTTGAATCTCTCCCCTATTTTGCTCCAGGCTAACTCCTGAGGTTCCTCATGTACGTATAGCTCCGTACAAGAAGAAGTACATTAATTTGTGAAATGTATGAATGCATCAGGTCTAATGCTGAACTAAATGGAGACAACTGTTTGCTTAACCATCCCTTGACCACACTGAATGAATTTGAATGTCAATTTCGTTCAAAATGAAACCAAATTTGGCATTTCAAACGAGTCACGTTAAAAAGAAAAGGCCCTTTGAACAGTGGATGGTAAAACCTTCGGAAATGATAGCTTCGGATAATACTGGACAAGTTGACAACGCCTATTTCAGCAACTTTTCGATCATGTTTAGGTCAAGGCATTGAATCAAATCTCAGTTTTGGTGCCCGGAGGTGACCAAATTTCTTCAAAATGGGGTCCAGAGATTTCAAAATTTCCCTTTCAACGAGGATTTGAAATTTGTGAATTTTCCTAATAACGGGGTCGCTTTAAGAAACGTTTACGTGGTGAAGATTTGGTTTCAACAGATGTTTTCACTTATAACGGGGTTTTCACTTTATTGGGTTCTACTGTACTTTTAAAAAGCAATAGCTCACATAGAGAGTAATGCAATCAAGTCTTTTCCTCGAGTTTGGAACCGGGCTCCGTCATGAATTGAGTTTGAAAGAAACCAGACTTGGAAAGATGGGTGCTTTAGTTTTATAAAGTTCAGGAAAAAACAAGATACTATTTTTGCATGACTCGAGTCCTCTGCTGGACTAAAGTCTTCCACCAAAATGTAAGAAAAGTGTACTTAAGGGGCTATAATTGCTTTGCCTTCTCCCTCTTTCCAAATAGTCTGAAGTTATGAATTATTGATTCTCACTTCTTCTTCTACGTAGGTTTGGTTGTGTCAGAAACAACGATATACACAATCACGACCTATTTGGCCCGAAATCAAAACCCCTGTTTATTTGTGATGAATGTCTTGCATTCCCCTAATCCAGACGATTGGTTTACCAGACTTTTAGTCAAACCGAATGTAAACCTTCATTCAAATATTTAGAAGTTCTTATATGCACTTCCGTTCATTGGCATCTGTCCATTTAATGTAGACATCTTTCGAATACGGAGACCATTAGTAGAGGACCTTCCGTATTCCAATATTGATCTAATGTAGCGATGGAATGTCCGATCTACTGACAAAAGTGGCTCAAAAACGTATCAAGAAACTAGTGCCTGAGTGAAATTAGTTCGTTAGTAGATCTAACTGGAAAGAAAAACCTTGAAGGGGTTTGAGGCTGTACTTGAAAAAAGTAAGTTAGTTATACGAATAATGAGTGAAATAAAAAAAGACATATGTTTTCACAATTTCATAGCACTTAGTCATCATTGTGAATCTAATTACTATTAGATCTGACACTCTCCCAGTGGCGTTGCCAGGTGGCCTCTGCGGAGGCCAAAATTTTCAAAAGTGGCTACTTTCGAAATTCAATGTCCACGAAAAAGTGGATGGTCTTCGGCATTTCATTAACGATTTCACATTTTTTGGCATTTGAATATGTTTTATTGCTTTGAACTCAAATGTTAAGTTTGTGCGTGACCCATAGACACCAAATAATGCACTAATCACATCATGCAAAGGCAAAACAGGTCCGGAAAAAAATGAGCTCTTTGTGACTACTTTCGATACTTCACTAGTATGGCGTCCAAATGGTTACTTTTGAGTTTGTAATGTCAGATCATATTATTTGAAAATTTAACAGACAAGTAGTCACCATAGTTCAATCATAGCAGCCATGAAAGGTCCAAAAATAGCCTTCTACCTTAAAAAAGTAGCTCTCTTGTAAGTTAGTGTAATGTTACACGAACAATTCAGTCCAGAAGTATGAGATCTCTCTCATCTAATTGCAATGACGTCAATACACACCGTTGCCCATGTGTTTTAGAAACTGATTTCTTAGATCACTTCCTACTTTCCCTCAGAATTTTGGCTCAATGTTCCCATATCGAACTCACACAGCTTTCCTATCTTGTATGTCGTGTACTATGTCTTTGAAGTATTTGGCTAGCAAGAATGAGTTTTGAGACTTCCTTTATAATCCATCATCCAGTTCTATCAGGGTAGGGCACCCTCCATCCCACAACGTTCTCAAATTTGGGCTGATTAGCTTGAAACCCAATATTTGCTCCATTTTAAAGAACTTTTTCTTTCCCAAACTCTAATATTGGAGGCGTTAGGCAGTATCTCGTACCATACAATTCATATCACGTACCCTAAACCTGTAGATCTTGAGCTCTGAGGTATGAAAGATCCAAGGTTCGTTGGGTCTCATTTGGATTTCTCTACCTCCAAATCAGATTTGTACTAATTAGTAATTACGTAGGAGATAATCTATCTAATGGGAAGTGAAGAAAAGAACCCAATGACTTCACACCTGAACTGCTATACCATCTGTCCTTCCATGACAGGCGAGAGACCTTGAAAATGCCCATTATGTCTCAAATATCCAGTGCTCGATACTGGTTTGTAGACCGAGATCTCCATTCGTTGTTGGTCTGGGATGCAGAGTCTTATTTGACGAGTGTTTATGCCGATGCGTAACGTAGTTGTTGCAATCTCTGGTAGTTTAACGAATGACAATGGCTCAACGGCATTAATGACAAGCCGAAAATTAGCAGGATTTTCCTTCTACATTGGCTGTTGCTTCGTTGCCCCTTAGATTAATGATGTCGTATAATCCTTATTGGCGACGAAACCACCGACTCATGCCATTGTACATCATAAATCCTTGAAAGCACGGCAGTGGCAGCTCATCTAGACGGGACCATAGGTAAACTGTAACTAATAAATGGAAATGGATCCAGGGGAATAGGTGGACATATTTGCAATCTTCATCATCATAGCCATCCAACCAAAGATGAAGATCACCTTCAAAATCTACTGTACAGACCAAAGCAATTTTTACACATGTCTTTCCAATGATATTCCAAGATACACATGATCCAAACGTTTCAATGATCCTTGGTCAGGAAAAGGTTAGAGCATCTCATTTCTCTGGGTAAGCTCTCAAGAATGAATATTAATCATGTAAAGAAATGGAACCATCAGATTAAGCTAATACCTTCTACCGCCATCAAAGATTGTGCCGAGAATGACAATTTTCCGACCATTTTCAGGCAATGACCCCAGTTTGACCATTATCCCAACTACATCTTGGGCTAGAAGAGCCCTTTCCTTTTTGACGGAACACGAACGTGGAAGATATCCCCATCTTCAATAAGGTTGGCACACACGTTTGGCGGATACGGCGGAATGGGCGATATGGGCGCTATGTGAGTCAGAGAGAACCCTCTCTTTTTAGCTCTGATCAGGTGAACGCTGTCATAAGGTGACCAAGATTACTTTCTCAAAGCGTCCAACAAACTGTTTTGTGGGACTGTTGAAAATTGAACCTTTGTTTGAAAATAAAGCAAATGTTAGCATGCTGGTGTTGGCTATATAATCTGGTACTTTTTCCTGGCACAAAGCATTTCATGATTTAAGATTACTTGATTTCCCTCCACTGGATCATGTAAATTATGCGTCATTCCATTTCATGGGTCACCCTTGAGATTGTCAGTGATTTCGTATCAGAAAAGTCTACGCAAGACCATCAATCTCCTTAGGAGCTAGCCAGCCAATCGGACAAGTTTTAGAGCTTCATAGCTTCTTGGAACATATTGGCACAAGTGCACTTCTCGACGAAACCCATCGTATCCATCCAGATTTGTGCTCAGCTCTGGATTCTAACTGCATCTAGCCATGACATCTTCTTTCCTCACACACCTTGATTTCTAATCCTGTCCGCCTATCCTTGTCTTTCCGCACAATCCACAATCGCCATCATGTCCGCATTTCGAAACCTGAGTTCGGAAAGCGGTCTGACGCCCTTAATTGTGAATAATCGGAAGGGTTGCATTGATTTGGATGGGAAACCCATTCCACATGGCTTTTTGTTCGCCCCAGGTCCGGATGAATGCTTGGTATGCACTTGTTCTGACGGTTTGCAAAGTTTGTGTAGGACCGTTTTGTGCTCGCCGCCTCCGGATTGTAAAAGTCTGAGAGTTGGCAATCAGTGTTGTCAGTGGATTTGCTTGGATGATATTCATCCCCATGGAGGTAGTGACTTTGATCCCCATAACTTGGGTAACAGTGGGGTAGTGGATATCAAACTCCGTTTGGTAGCTAGTGCCGTCATGGCCATTTTCTCGTTGGCCTTATTAGCCTTTCTTATATATCGGTTGCGTAAACGAAAACTTAATCAACGGCGCGAGCAAAGGAGTCGCGAAAGCGACGACGATATGAGTGTGGATAGTGTTGCCCAAGCCCATTCGCTCCGGGCCTCATCTTACCCGATGAGCGTCATGCCCACCCATCGGAGTTATTGGCACCATTTGGCGTGGTGGAAGCCTAACCACGACATGTTTGAGCAGCGACCCGCTCCTCCCTCGTATGATGACGCCATGATGCAGGCCCGAGGCCACGAGAATGACAGTTTGGGATCATCAAGTGGCTCCGAGGCCCCGCCATACTCGGAGATCCATTTAGATCCCGTCATCCCCGAACCGTCAGAGTGGTATTGTCAGCAGAACCAAAGTGGCTCGCCTCCGCCCGTGCCTCAACCCCACCCCTCGCCGAGACCCTCAGCCATTCCTGGAGCGGCATTGGTCCTCCCATCACCCGCACCCACGTCCCCTCGACTCAATCACGTTCTAAACAGCGAATTAGCTCAAGATGCCGCAGCAGCTCTCGGTGAAACGTCCGTCACACATGCGCAAGTCATCGCGGCTGAGAATGACCCTACTCCAGTGGTCGTGGTCAATCCGTGCGAGGAAGATCAAGTGAGGCGGGCCAAGTTGCCCAAAGTTATTCGTCGGATGCGTGCCCGTTCTAGAGAGGGCATCGTGATTCCCAATGAGACGAATTGTCAGCGCTACTCCTTACAACTTCACGTTGACGTGAGCCCAACGTCAGAGACAATGCCAAATTTACGGGTTTCGCCGCGTCATTGCGGTCAGTTTGGTGACGCAGAAAGTGAACGGGAGAGCACTGGAGCTGCCACGAACCGCATAACCACCCATGAAGAACAAATCTGAAGCATTTAGCCATATCTGAAGTTGTTAACCTTCTCCATACCGTTCAAGAATGGAATTCGTTAGTCACCGGGAATTGTGCCAACGATATCTCATGTGTTCTTAATCTCTTATACGGTGTTCATTAACGTTATTTCCCCAACCCTACTATTCCCTCTCCTCTCATAATTTTATATATTGCGACATGAGACTGTTATTGGCCTTTTTCGCTTAAACCTGTTCCTCATGAATATCTTCTAAATATCAATTGAAGGGTGTTTCGCCCTTCACGATTGCTTTGTACAAAGCTCTGTCCATTTCAAACAACGAATCTCGTTCCTCCACGATTAGTGACCTGGTCTTACCCCCTAATAAATTGTTGAATTACTCATCAAATGGTCGTTTATTCATCATCTTCAGCAGATTCCATATTATCTGAATCACCTTCTTCTGCATCATCTTCGACAACTTCCTCCTCATCGCCTTCGGCTTCTTCCATATCTTCGTCGCCTGCCCCATCTTTGCTGCCCTTGGCTTGCCTGGCCTTCTCCGCTTTGGCCTTCTTCTCGGCCATTTTCTCGGCCTTGGAGGTCTTCAATCCCTTTAACTTTCGTGTTTGGAAATTGTTTAAGTCTTGCTTAGGTAAATGGAGTGTGCCATAAACGCTACCAAACTCGTCCTTCTCAATATTCTTGACCTTCTTCTCCTTGTACACATTCTTCACTTGTCGGCAGGCGGTCTTGAACAAGTCGTCCGAGGCTAAATGCAATCGTCTGACCTCCAAATCCATGGATGGACCAATCTCTTCCAACTCAATGCGGGGCACTTTGGGCGTGGAGGACTTCTTCATCTGAATCTGATAACTTCGCATGTAGATCTTCCTATCAGGGGTAGCCGTGAACTGAATGGCATGTTCCAATCCCGCCAAGCGAATATTGGTCACTTCAGGTCCGCGAAACATGTCGATCAAGAGCGATTTGATGCGCTTCATATCTGAATCTTCCTCAAAGATCTCGCCCGAAAACATCAAACACGGTTTTGTGCCCGTGGGAATCTTTTCATTTTTGAAATCGCTGAGCGATTGAAACTTGGTCACGCCCAATTCCACCATATCTAGCAATTGATAGTCGTAGAATCGACCCATGATTAGATTGTTCGGGCGTTTCTTGTTGCTGCTCCCGAAAATGAATAAAGATTTGTCGAACTTCTTGGAAAAGAACTCCAACTTGGTGTGATCCTCAAAGGGCCGAATGTCGTTCTTTTGATCGAGAAATTGGGCGTGCGGCTTCTTAATGGAGGCCAGATCGCGCATGAGAAGTCGAAGAGTGTCTGGACATTTCTGGCCTCGGATAAACATGACTTCCTTGGTGTTTTCAATGGTCTTGGGCTCACGCTCCTCCAAGGCTCGTTTAGCCTTCTGGCTCTTGGGCTTGATCACGCGTTGCATCAGTGTCATGACTAAAACAATAATGGGACACCTATTTTGACCTGAAACTGCATGAATTATGGGCAAAAGCGGGGTTGTACCTACTTCAGTACTTTTCTGTTAAACACGTTGTTCTGTTTTGATGTCAATATACTGGAGTGCGGACCCTACTTAGGGTGACTGGATGGCCAGATTGGATATTTCTTGACTTGGGTATTTTTAAAATACCCATTTTAACGTTAATAATGGCCACTGAAAATCCGAGACATCATAGTGGTAAATTGGGTGTGAATGATGGCCTTGTCAAGATGCCAAGAGACGAAATGAGCACGAAAAGTAAAGTTCTAACCCCAAGGTAAGCAAGCTTAGACCAAACCTAAACCTTTTAATCGACCCAAAAAAAATTGAAAACATTCCTGATAATTCATTTTTTTAGATTCAAAGCCCTGATCTAAATCTAAACATTTGCTATTTTTCTTTGATATTAGGTATTTAATAATACCTGAAAAAAAACAGATCAGGCAGAAAACTAACCTTTTTTCAAGATTTGGTGGCCCTGACTCTGACGTCATAAAATTCAGGCTTGCTACTTTGAAACCTACACTGGCTTTTGGTGAAAACGCATGGTCCTTGATCAGTGCCAAATGGTCACTGACTAATGATTAAAGAGGGCAATTAGAATGACACAATATAAAACCATCGCAAAGTCTCGTCGTGAAAATCATGTCACGTGTTAAAAATTGACAATTTAGACTGATATGACGTTTTCGAGTAAGCCAAGGGACGAGCCAACAATGTTAAGATTTGGACATTAGGATAAGCCAATCAGGGCTGTTTTCAGGGAGCTTACAAACATCGAGCCTCTTTATCAATTTTTTTGAGCGCCCTCGAAGTCCAAGTTAGGGTCCATGCCACTCCCAATTCCTTGGCCAATTATGTTTGATCTAGATTGGATCGAAATTTTGCATTATCAAAGACAGAGAAAGTAGCCTTCATATATATTTCGGAATTGTTTTGAATTTTTCTGAATTTCGTCACACTTGAGTTTTGAGAAAGCGGCAAAAACACGGGCACTCACAACGCAAGCTCGGGTATGTTGTTTTGTGAAATCACGGCATGTCGAATTCGTTCAATTTCGGTGTTGTTAATCATTCACCTTCCTCATTAGAACATCAAAATGGCTACCGTGGAAGCGGGTAGCCGGTCTTCCTCTGAATTCCAGTTGAAAAATGGACCCGCAGATGGGATATCACGGGTCCGATTTGCTCCCAATTCTCCTCAATTTCTCTTGTGCTCCTCTTGGGACTCTACACTCCGCTTGTATGATGTTCAAGCCAATACGATGCGGGTGAAGTTCTTGAGTGGTGGACCCTTGTTGGATTGCGCATTTCAAGATCCCATCCACGTCTGGTCGGGTGGATTGGAGGGACAACTCAGATCGGCCGATATCAATAGCAGCACCGAGAGCATTGTGGGTACCCACGAGAATGCCATTAGGTCAGAAGAGAGCTCTATTTTTTCTTGATTTCATATTATTATTACGAACGATCTGTTAAGAAGGCGGACAGGCACAATTTGAGGTTGGATCTTCTTGTTTCAAGTCATTGTCACTGCTTGTTTTCTGATCTTAATTGAGTCATGGCGTCCTATATTTAAATATTAATGAGCTGAAACACTGAACAATGGTCACCAGTATGCTCATTGAGCAATGATCAAATGTACTATTCACAGAATTGTGCGATTTCAGAGCCTGGAACTCTTACATTTCATTCACCTTGTAATAGCGAAACTTTTTGCCTCAATATGTTAACTCTCTTATTTCTTTAGGAAATAAGCAATCAATTGGTTACTAGAATCCAAAGCTCTTTTTGACTAGAGTTAGGCTAAGTAAAAAATGTTAGTGGTATAGCTTGAACAACGGACTGTGGCAACCGAAGCACACAAACGGCAGTACACTTACCACTTCGACCATTTAAGAAGTGTTTTGCTCCCATTTTGAACCATTTGACTCCTCATGTTCATTTAAGGCCCAAGAACAAATTGGTGCAAGCTCATCAATAGTGCAGTCAGGCAGATACAAGGTCATGGAAAAGAACCAATGCCATGTGCCAGGCCTAGAGCAATTCCGAATTAAATTTAGTTAGTGTTAGAAATGAACTGTGGCTATACAACATCATTTAACTTTCTTGGTATGAAGTTACTACGAGAACTGATTGAACATGTTTACCCATGAATAGGTGTGTGGAAGTTAGTCAGGAGCTAAATGTGGTGGTGACGGGTAGCTGGGATTCCACGGTCAAATTATGGGATACCCGCACCAATTCCTGTACGGGTACTTACACTCAACCCGAGAAAGTGTACTCCATGTCACTCGCGGGAGAAAAATTGGTCGTAGGCACTGCCAGTCGCAAGGTAATATTGTCATTGATTTACTAAGCCAGCTGTATATCATTATGTTCCATTGAACATTATTCCTGGAATTAGGTGTGGGTGTGGGATCTCCGAAACATGGGCTATGTTCAGCAGAAACGGGAATCCAGTTTGAAGTTCCAAACCCGGTTCTTAGAGTGCTTCCCTAATAAGCAAGGATTTGTGTTGAGCAGTATTGAAGGACGTGTGGCTGTGGAATATTTGGATCCCAGTCCTGAGGTTCAGAAACGGAAATACGCCTTCAAGTGCCATCGTGTCAAGGAGAACGGTAAGATTTGAACTACACTTTTCGATTGAGATGCATCAAATGTTTGGAACGTTTCCACGACTGACCCATGTACTTTGTGTAGTTGATGTGACCGAATGTCTCGAGACCACTCGACGAAAACGTGAATACCGCATTTTTGCGAGGCATTCTTTTCGTTCCAACAATTTCTTCAAGGTCTTATTGTTTCTATGGGACCACTCGTGACTTTGTCTTCTCAGTTTTTGTTTGTGAAGATGCAGATCAATCAAATTCAGGCGTGGCCGCGGATGAGACGGATATGGGAAGGAATTCTTCTCAATTGTTTCAATCACAATTAGGGTTAATTGGCCAAGGCACGAAATGACCAAAAAACCTCTTACCCGGTCTCAATTTTAGCCGTCTCATCACGTCGGTCTGATTTTTTTGTTCTACCAAAAGTACACTGGAACGTATTCTGCATTCGATCCTTTAAGCTTTGTGTTTGAAGATACTTTTTGCTAATCTACATGTCGGTCTTGATACCGGATCCAGACTTCCCATAAACCAAATTATAGGACCCCCAGTATCAATTGCATGATTAATCTCCCCAATTTGGCTCTATTACTCTGAAGCATTAAAACTTGTAGCTGAAATGTGCGAGATAGCTCTTCTGCATCCAGTGTAATTTATAGCAATCTTCTAGTGAGATATCGATCTTATTGAATATTTCATGTTTATTTAAATTGTACTTTACGCAAATATGTGGTTAAACCCACCGCACAGTGATTTTGAGGCTCATTCATGGACTTCAATGTAGACATGAACCAGTCCCGCAATGACCTTTCTAATCTGCCTTGTTTCTTCGTAGGTATTGAAATGATCTATCCCGTGAATGCCATCACGTTCCACAAAGATTACAACACATTCGCCACAGGAGGATCCGATGGCCTGGTCAACATCTGGGATGGTCAACACAAGAAGCGTTTGTGCCAGTTCCATAAATATCCCACATCCATCGCTAGTTTGGCCTTCTCCAATGATGGATCCACCTTAGCTATTGCCTCTTCTTATATGCACGAGCACGAGAAACCTCCGGAATCGATCCCCGAAGATGCCATCTATATCCGCACGGTCACGGATCAGGAGACGAAGCCAAAATAAGCCCAATCCTACCTACTTAGATAGAGGCATGTGCATTTCTTTTCTACCTTTTGGCGCACTCAAATCCCTCCCAAGACGCACACGCCCCGTTTTGTAACAATCTGCTATAATACACGTACTCTGGACAAAATTGCTTTTTTTTTCCTCCGCTATCTTCTACCTTGGCCAGGACTGAAGTGAACGTCTTCTGTCGCTGGAAATTAACTGCAATTGACAAACCGTTCTTTTCTTGTGCTATGAAAGACAGCGCGATATATATTTTTGGACCTTTCCCTTGTGCTCCCTCTAAGTTGTTATAAGATTGCCCACAAGATTGGACTAGCAGAAAAAATTGCAGAAATGTGTATAAAACCTGATATCTGTCACGACGACGACGAATTCGACGAAGTTGGCAGTGTAAGTCAACGTAGCACTGAAAAATACCTCGGAAAGAGAATTTTCAGACAAAGCTTGGGCTTCGATAGGTCGAAGCTCAATGTTTATGAGAGGCTAGATCGTATGGGTGGGTGGCCACTGTAAAAGAAGAGGTAGGGGGAAGGGGGGCATCAATTGCATCAATGCGCCAAGAGGGTTTCCTGTTCTTGGTGGCGACACACTAATAATCCCTGGAGTAAGGCGTAAAAGCTCATTCGAGAGGTTGAGATTTTTATCGGATGATAATTACTCACGTGCAAACGGATTCATCGAATTGTTTCTTACTCGTAAAGCTTTCTTGTTTTGGGTTAATCACTGATGATAAATCCTTACTTAAATTCAATAGAGAAGAGTCAGGTCGGACCTCTATCTTTTAAGCTTTGGAGTTATTCAGGACTGCGTGGTAAAAAAAAAGAAACCCTTAATGTTGAAAATGACTCTTTAGATATTGTTCAATGATTGACATAGGGCACCATTAATCATGAGGAATGTCGTCAAGAAATGCCAATTGATTGATATTTTGAGATCTCGACCTCAATTTACCCACGATGCCTTAAAGAGCTGGAAGGCCAACCGTATTTGCTACATCGATGGTTAGTAATGCAAGCTTGGCCGACTAGTCTTCGCTTCCACGAAATGAACCCTTTGCCTAGAGCGGAGGAGCATTTATTGACGGGATGGTCTCAATTATAAACCCAATGCCCTTCCTTGGGGCGAACACCTTTACACCATACCGCTAAGAACAACCTTCACTAATCCAAGGAACAGCTCCAACCAATGTCGCTGAGGATGTAGGGTCCAAATCCTCTGCAGAGTGCAAAGAAACACTCTCCTGGCCCCAATTCTTCGGTCAAATCTAGATTAAGTATTCTTGTTGATTGTACATTGGGGGTGTTTCATCTATTCGTTCACGTACCTCCTGTTTCTTAACACTTCTAAAAACCCTCTTTTATTGTCCTTTTCATTGGACGGAGGTAGAGGAGCCCTCTCCTTTGTCTAGGTGCGGACAAAATAATTGTGAAACAAGAGAATATGCTCTAAATGCCAAAAGCTTTATCAAGATGATATTGCTAAACAAATAATTTTTTAAGCATTGTGGCTCAATGAATATGTCACGAACCTTTCCGGCAAACATTTGAAATCCTGCAAGAGCAAGGGCGGCTTTACACTAGGATGGAAAACCGAGATTGAATCTGGTTTGAGGATGGAAGTAGGACGGACTGGGGCGAGTTTTTGGTGTATGAGTCTTTTTGTTCGACTTGAGTACAGTGAAAGACTGGAGTCCTCTGCTTTTGGCGAACTCGCCCCAGCACTAGTCCCACTTCAATCCTCAACCGGATTCAATCTTGGTTTTCCATCTTAGTGTAAAGCCGCCCCAAGATTCCCAACACTGATGACGAGGGTCGTACAAAAGTTTACAGTGAACGTTCAAAGCAATGAAATGAAATGAATGCACTTTGCCAACAGTTTACTCCAAAGAGGGACCTCCGATGGGGTTTTACTTTTTCAAATGTAAACTGAACTGAAGTATTAAAGGTCTAATCCAAATACAAAAAAATGGGACTGAAGTAATAAAAATCACCTAAACATGTTAAATTTTGAAATGAACTTTTGTGCGAATTTGAATCTGGTTTGTTCTGCTCAAGTTTTCGCATTTCCATTTTGAAAAATGTTGTTTTGATGCTCAACTGAGCAAAGCTCTGACTCAAATCTCGTTCCTTAAAAACTTTGTTCCGCCAATGAATTTTTTTGAAACATTCCAGATGGAAATTATTCAATACTTCTTAGATTCTTTTTTTGTCTCACCTCTGAATGTGATTTCATATGAGGCACTCGAGTCTTAATATGATTCAGAGAGAATAAAAGTTTACAGGGAGTTCTCTTGAAATATTTGCTCACACAAGCAATGAAAGCTTTTTAGGCATCTCCTTTTTGACTTATATTTTCGAGAATGATTTGTTCAAGAACCAACAATAGTAAATATGCAAATAGTTGGCATACCTTTTGTGCGCATATTCTTGAGCATATATTCCTCAGATTCTGGAGAAGCGGAAGCTTGTTTTCCCCAGAAAGTGGGCAGGAAATTAAGAAATTTGAATCTGTAATATTTCAACGACATATCACCAAAAGTGAGTGAAAGGTACGAAAAGAGTTGAAAAGTAGATGCCAATAACTTTTTGAACGAATAGGGTAAAGGGTAATTTGTCACATTGTTTACAAAGCATAAAAAATGATTCATGTTTGACAGGAAGGCCGCATGTTCTTTTATCAGCTACCCGAACTATGAGCAGAAGAGAGGGTCAGAAATAATGTGAAAGGATAAAGCCTAAATTAACATTTTGGCGGGCAAGCAAAGCAATTTGTAAATTCGCAGGATTCACAGCTATTTTCTTTTAATATATATGCATTTATATATTCTTTTTAACTTCTTATTTGGTTTAAGAACACCAAAATATTGGAATATTGTCAAAGAAACTTTGAACTTTTATGCAACAAAAACCTCAGACCAATAGCCACTTGTATCATGATTATTTTTATTGCATATAAACAGTTTCACAATGGAAAGGCCGAATCCATTGCTTGGAAAATTGCCAATGGCGGACTGATCTTTGGCAGAGTTCCACTTTGCAGGTTTT
>NC_081449.1:2943936-3001893 GCF_007210705.1 Tigriopus californicus | reverse complement strand
TGCAAAGAAACACTCTCCTGGCCCCAATTCTTCGGTCAAATCTAGATTAAGTATTCTTGTTGATTGTACATTGGGGGTGTTTCATCTATTCGTTNCGGACTTGAATGTGGCGTAGTTCACTCTTGGCGGAAGTCTCCGTTGGAGGAGTTTGCCATAGCGGAAATTGCTATGGGCGGGGTTCATTGTTAGGGAGTTTACTATGACGGAGAGCACTATTGGGGGAAACATATGGGAACACTAAAAAGG
Organism: Tigriopus californicus; assembly: GCF_007210705.1. NCBI lineage: Eukaryota > Metazoa > Arthropoda > Copepoda > Harpacticoida > Harpacticidae > Tigriopus > Tigriopus californicus. The sequence continues at coordinate 3,001,647 of NC_081449.1, read as the reverse complement.
ATAGCCTTGCACTGTGGTTAAAGGGCCATTCCAAGTTTTGAGAGAAATACTCAAGCGCACCTTGGCATTTTTCTCGCTCGCAAAATCACGATTGATTGCACCAAATTAATAATCAATAAAGATTTCAAGAAATCTATGAGATTTCAATGATGCAATTTTTTCTTAGTTACAACAAGGTATTCACAAAAAGCCCAAGTCAACATATCTACGTTGTACGGATTTTCTTCAGAATTTTAGCGAACAGTTATATAAGAGTGCTTTTTATATCTACAAAACAAGTTTTTGAAAATGCCAATTTTAATGTGTTTTAAGTGATTGTAAATACCAAATAAAGCAATTGTGATATTGTTCAAGAAAAAAAAATGATTGCTTTTTGTGACACCAATTAATTGTCTGGGTATATGAGTTTAGTTATAACCGAGGCAGTTTAGAACTAACACGCATGAAAACAGGATCATTAATTCCCGTGATTGAATAGATTATATGCCAATTTGAGTTCAAGGGCTAGCTAAGTGTGTTCCTAATTTCTATCGAACACGTTTTTGAAAATTCCAGTATTTTAGATGTTTCATCTGAGACAGAAAACCATGAAGCAATACGATTAAAGTTGCTCCGTACGGTTTTGTTTGAGCAGATTTTGCTTCACCTTACTCTTGTAGTAGTAATATGAAAAGACGAAATAACTATGAATTTAAGAACAACTTTGAACCAAGCAAAGACACCTAGCTGTAAGCATTTTGCCCAATAGCAATTTTGAATGTGCTTTCACGAAACCTCCTGTGAAACAATACTTTTTCAAATTTACAATCAAAAACAGTGTTCAATCGAGGAAATGCTTTCGTAAATAGATCTCGTACTGTGTAAGTTTATGCAAATACGCTTTGTCTTCAAAAATGATACATTGTAATAAATGGAAGAAATGTGTACTAACAGGTCCAGACATTTAGGTTTCTATGGCCGTTGCAAATATACGTATTTAGTGTAGGATGAGGAAATAATCGCCATGTCGCCATTCAATGGCCACCGGTTTAAATTATTTTCGCTCTTAGCATTACTCAAGTCAACACATTCCGCTGGCCAGAGGGATCTACTCAATTAAATCTGGCAAATACTCTAGTATCTATCTACTGGACCCGTCTGTGACTGACAATGAGGTAAAGTGAAGTCAAGATTGAGGCTTGATCCTGGAAACCCTTTTGCATCAGGCAGAGACTAAAAGGAAAGAATGCCGACAAAATATCTAGCTGATTTTTACTTTTTTTTAAAACACATTGATTTTTTTTCTATTCTAGGAAAACGAATGGATAACATACTATTTACTCTGGTTTATTATCATATTTTACAGTGCAAATTGCAGAACAAGGATTGAGGCTCAGCCATTGCACCTTGTTGTTTTTAGTCTGTAGTTGCAATTAGTCTTACGTTAAGCGGGTTGCCCGTTCTTCGTGTGTGTCGGTGAACTGACCTTGTTACACCAATTTATAGCCACCTCCAGCTTTCCTCCAACGAGGAAAAATTCGCTTTATAAGAAGAGATCACATTATCGGATTCCGCCACATTGCGTAACGTTTGCAAAACAACAATTACACGTACTCGAAATAAAGATAACTGTGCCATTTACCATGAGATGACCTGGCTGTTTTGGAAGGTTTGGATGATCATGCTTACAACTCTAAGTTGAGCATTGAAATTGGTCTTCAAACTTATCTAGTTGCATGAACCTTTACAGAAGTTTTTGAATTTAGAGAACAACCAGTGGTTTAAAAGATTATTTGACTGATGTGACCCACCAGCACGTGTAACACAGGAAAATTTCAGGGGCCTGATCAAAGTGAGGCTTTTCTCCGTGGTACCCTTGTTCCGATATCCCCTAAATTTTTTGAAGTGCAGCTTTATCATTATGACGTCTGCAGATTGAATATATATTGTCATTGGAGAGAATAATTAAAATCAATTTTTGAAGCTGCAAGAATGAGAAAGAATGATCAATTGATACTCACGAGGATTGGCGATCGTCTCGAAAGGGTCTTAATTGAATTCCAAATGTTTCCCCAAACTCAAAGGGCCAATCTAACATGTCAATCCCAAAGAAAACAAATAAAACTTTGTATTCAATTTTTCCCCCGGCTGTTAAACTATGAAACTGATGCTTCAAACTGGATTCGAAAGTTGAGGCAACTTGAAAAGTCATGCGTTTCTCCCATAAGATGTCTCAAATCAAATGTAATTTTTAGCGCTCCTACGGAAGTGAGGCACACTTCACTTCTCGACCTTAACCATTCTCAGTGAAACTTTAGGACGCTAAACCGCACCTCCGACAATTACTATTCTTTTACCGGACATTTTACTTACCAGGGAAAATCAACTTTAAAACGTCCCAAAAGCCTTTCAGAGAGATTTATGAGTAAATTATTCTACCCCATCCGGAAGGCCGCCTTACATTCTAGGGTGTCCTTGTGTTGGCATATGCAATATTTGAAAAGTTCAACCAATGGTGGATATTCAATTGTTAACTGCTGTTTTAACCCGTCATTTGACATATCATACCTGCTTGATTGGTCAAAAATGAGTGATTACCCTGCTTTTGTTCAAAATTAAAGTAATAAATATTATTGAAGTTCATTTTTCACGTTTAGATCACAATGCCCGACACAAAGGCGAATGTTTTTTTGCTTATTAGACCCATCAAATCTTCAAATATGCCGGGCATCATTCGGTTTTGTGGCTTTCTTTAGGTTGTTGGAGCACCTGAAGCTTCGTCAACCGCAAGTCACAATGGTCCCCTTTCCTGCTAATGTCATTACCTGAAATGAAGTGACTTTGAACATTAGAATTTCACAAAATCAAAGACCCTGGGCTTTTTTGTTCGTGCAGGCAGTTCACATAGATTGCATTTTCTTAAGAGGCAAAAAATCATCACCCAAGTGGCTTTCACTCGAAATTCCCTCCATTTCGGAGCTTTTATAACATTTAGATTTCTTTTTTTTATGTTCGAGCTTTTTCGCCCCTGGCTTCAGGGTAAGCAACCATGAATAGAAACCAAAAGAATTATTTTAAGGGATCTTCTTGTGGAGGGATGATGGATTTTGCACGAGAATTTAGTATAGATTCATCCCTTTGGCTCTTCCAGGGGGCTGAAGAATCTTGTACTGAGCCCTCAGCATTTGTTTGAAAAGCGTACTGGATGTGGCAATTTACAAATTCCATATCCTCCCAAGAAGATGCCATCAGTCTGGGGTGTCATTTAATCCCACCCTCGAAAAAGCTAAATAGTAGACATTCTGGAACAAAACTCTAGGGTGCTTTAACGTACGAAGGCAGAAAAAATGGGGTCATTCAAAGCCCTCGCAAATGTATTAAACCTATTCAAACTCATGGCTGCATATGCTTCAGCTAATAACGTTGCAACGTGACGAAGCAGGATGACAAGAAGTTCTTCAAGAGTGTTTATGTTCTCTTCATAATGGGAAGTCATTGCAGAATATTATCATTCTGCAGTACGTACATGCCCAACTGCGGGCGAACTTCGATTACAATTGCCTTGGCGCAGCTCAGAAATGTGAAATGCTTTCACCCGTGTCTGGACCTGACTTAAGCATTTCTTTACTCATTTTGACCAGGGTTTTTCTTCACAGAGCTTATCCACTGTGAAAAAAAACACAGTTTTCACGCGAAGCTTTCCAGCGCTTAGAGAATAGGGTTTCGGGGTTCCAAGCACTGCATGTTTAAAATTGGCTTATTTTCCTACATTAGTCATGGTCACGCTGGTCAAGAAACCGTTCCCGGTTAAATCGCAACGTGGGTTTTGGTCTTCATCGCGAAGTGAGTCGAAAATTGAGAGGAAAGCTGTTTGTTTCTCACAGTGGAAGCCATTCTTGTGCTCAAATGACTTTCGAAAGAAGATCGACTAGGGAAATATTCCACCTTCAAGAGTTGGAGCATCGTGAGACAAGGATGTCACTCCCGAGTAAAACGCCGTGGAAATAACAGGACATTTCCACAGCTACTCTTCGAAATTTGCTATTGAATTTAGTTCTTGTCGAAGAGTCTCCTCGTGCACAAGGGGTTGACATTCTCTCTAGTGTGCCCCAATTGAGCAAACCCGAACAACACCTTGCTAAATTTGTTTCAAATCAAAAGTGACATGAGAAATGAGTGTTGTTTCTGAGCGGCGATTTATCAGAGTGCGAAATAACTCACATCCAATCGCTAAAAACAGTGTGTGTGGACCTTAGGAAGAGACTGAGATTTGACTTTAGCCATCGTGAGCCTGTCAAAGTGGAACAATATGCTTTTTAAAGATGAATCTTGACAAGTCCTCTGTCCACGTCTCCGGTTTCATCTGCGAAAGTTGAAGGACCCAGTTTGCAGAAAACAAGTCTCTCTTCTAGCATCGGCTTCATGCTGCTTTTGTATATCCTTGTAACCGGAACAAGATCATGAAATTTAAGAATAAGCCCACAAAAATTGAGCTACCCCAATCCAATCTTCCGAATATGGATCAGAAGAGCTCCTCCACCCAATCTCAAGTCTCTCTTGGAGGTAAAGGACCACGCCAGTTTTCTACTGTTAGTTGGAAATTGACAGGGAGGAACAATATTTCAAATGTCTAACATAACTTTGTCTTGGCTAGCGGTTTTGAATGTCAGGAGTTTTTGTGCCCTAACAAACGAATCATTAGCTGGATGAACAAGAACGAACCTGGCGGATGCAATGAACCTTGATTTTTTGCCTCCGGTATGTTGACAAAAGATTCTAAAAGAAGGTGAAGGGCGTTTGGAAGCTGAACAATACATACCCTCATGGGTTTTGAGTAAATGGGAACATGATAGATTGCCGCGAATTGTAATTGAGCACAAGAGATACCTCTATCCACTTGACTTTTTTCCTGGGCCTGTTGATTTTCAAACGAGCGGAGCACCTTCAAACGGAAGCGAGGATTTTCTGCCAGATTTCTCTCATGTCGTCTCGAAAATCTTGAGGGTGACATTCTTGTCCTTCTTCTTATTCTCGGTTGCCTTCATTGTTGATGGTCTTTGCGACACTTCCGATTTGCAAACAACAGTTCTTGTTCAGGTCGCTTGAGACTTGGTAGCTTTTTCACTTCACTGCAAACACCCATCCCGGACGTGCTAGTTGTTTTACAGAGATTTCATAACGAAACCCCAATCTCAAGCCAAGTGTTCCAAAAACGAGTTATCATTCGTTTTCTTTCCCATTTCAAAACCTCAGTTTGTCAGGCAAGTTCTTGAAGTCCCTTGAAAATTTGACAGTTAAAGGCACGTGTTGGCAACTTTAAGCGATCTGACCAATAAAATCGATGCCAGACTTTCGGGGATGCAAAGTCAAGTTACTCTGTTGCTTTTGAATTGGCTGTTTCTTTCCTAGCTTTTCTGCAAGCATTTGATAAATGCTCTAAGATTTGCCTGTCAAGTAAAAGCAAATCGGCGAATTTGTATTGTTGAAGGATCATCATCTCTTGGTGATGTTGAGCTTTTTCTCATGTCTAATTTAGGGCTGGGTCATGAAAAGCGACACCTAACGATCTATTTTGGCTGTGGAGCGTGTCTCTTTACGAGTTTGAAGTCAAAAAGGTAGATCGTAGTATAAGACATTGGCAATTCATTTTGTTGCCCGAATCACATGATTATCGCCATTTATCCATCTGATAATTCTTTTCTAAAGTGGGGTTAAATCTTTGGCACTGTTTTGCGTTGTTTTTGTCAATACAACAAAGAGCGGAACTTTGCTTTGACGTTATAAAAGATGATTAGAGGAGGCCACAGTCCACAGTTCAAAGCATGAAAGCACTGAAGCTGGAACAATTTCTCCCCATTTTCCTGCAGGTGATCTTAATCCTATTTCAAGCTTAATCTCCTCGAAATAGGAGTGATTCACTAATCACCGTCTCGGCCCTTCCGAGAATGTCCATTTCCATCGTTTCTCCTTGGGTTCGGGAAGCGCGTTTTTCTCGTCTAATAAGCCCCAAGGGCCAATCAAGAGCTGCATGGAGAGGCTCGGACTTTGCCCAAAACTCACGTTTGCTGATGAATTTGAAGGAGTACTTGTGTCTTACGTGACACTGTTTTTCAACCTACTGGAACCCATGGGGCTGGGCAGAAAAGAAATATCCAATTTTTCAATAGATCATCCTGTCCCACTTTGTCCAGATGGGTCGTTCCATGAACAAGAGGCAAGAAACTGGGCTCGTCTATTTGCTTAAGACACATCATTATCACCTCAACAAGTCATTAGCTATGATAACTAACATTGCCTGTTTAGACTTATCTCCACTGGCCTTTTTCTCCTCGGGATGGAGGACGGAGGACGGAGGATGGAGCACGGAGCAGAGGGAGGAGGGGGGAGGGGGGCGTGATGAGGCCGACGATGGAGGTCGACAACAATATCCGGTGAGACCAGGCTCGGCGAGTATATGCGTTTAACTAGTTGGAAAGAGCGGGTTCGGGAACAACAATGCCAAGTTAGTGAACTAAGATGAAGAACAACTGAGCAGAAAGAATGCGAAGGCGCACTAACGTACGAGTAACATTAGCTTCTGAACCTTGATTCCGTCAACCCGGCCAGCTAAACGTTGTAAGTAGACATTTGAGCCTAAAATCCATGGGATGGGAGAGATGGAATGTCTTTTTCTGAAACCACCTTTTTGAAGTTATAAGCGCACATGAGTCGTTAATAAGGAACAAGCGTGTTTTGGGATGCCCCCACTGATTTGTCAATCGCACCTCTGACTTGAATGGGCTACTAGAGTGATGTCTGTAATGAGCAGAAAGATCCATTGTTGGCCGGGGATTGATGCTTTGAATCGGAATGGTGCAAAAGACATTTGAGCGGAGAATTGAGAAACACTTAGAAATGAGCCCCGAATTTCGATGGGCACGAACAATGAGCTCTTACTATAATAGCCATGGCTTGGTGACAACCGAGAAAGGTAGGAATCGACCGATCTTCGCCCTATAGTACACGAGTAATGACGAATGGTGTCAAGCTTCTACAGACATGTGTCGTTTGTGAGGAATCCAATCTGTTTCCCCTCCTCCTTCTTCTTGTGGGAAAAAAGCATACAAGGAACATGTTCGCCACTGGAACGGGGGTTTCTCGCCATTCGGTGGAAATTATGGTGAGCAATACAAAAGCAGACAATAAGTGGTCATCTTTTTTCCCAACCTCCTGCTGACCAGTTTGAATCGGTCAACTGAAAACTCGACTATCTGAGAGTTGAGTCTGTGGACAGGAGATGGATTGGTGGTATCACGTTCAGAACGTTGTCATCTATCATTTTGCCAAATGAACCGAAAGATCTAGATTGTTCATACCTTTTTTGGGGGGGACAGCACCTGTCATTGATATCGAATTCAGTTCGATCCAGAGGGAAGCGGAAGCAAGTCATTTGTCATTAATTTATATTTATTGCCGAAGGATTAGCATCTCAACCACATGAAGTTCTAAGTAACGAATCACGTCTCCAATGTGCAAGATTTCTTTCCAAATTGAAATCACATGAAATTCCTACTAATAAATCAGGATACTCATTGGCCATTATTTCTTAGGTTAACTTGTTTTGCACTTCGTTCAAGAGTGATGCCGATTTGCACGTTCCATTTCAGATGAACAGCCACAAGTGAGTGATGGATCATCAACGAAATCTACTGGAACAAGTGGTAATCACGTGTGCCCAACTTGCCTGAAGAAGTTCTCGCGTGGCGACATTCTTCGCAAGCACGTAAAGAGCCATCTTCCCACTCTTTGTACAGTGTGTGGTCAACTATTCAACGATAAATTCATGCTCTCTAAGCATCAAATGGAGGTAGGTCCACTCTTGAAGAACGAACTCTCCAATGAAGAGTTCCATGTCAAGGGTAGTGACTCTTAGATTTAAAACTTGACCTGAGGCGTCACGACCTGGGTTTCTTTTGGCTGGGGCAGAGAAACCCACTTAGTATTCTGGGGAACAATTAAAGGACTAAGTTTGTTTTTCCTCACATGGAATAGAACTTCATACACTTGGACAAGGCGTGCATTTTTGCGAAAGACATTCAATCCGAATTGTGCTTGCATTCTGCAATCGGTCTGATGTCAGGGGCCATTCTAATGCCGTGAAATTTAACAACCGAAGGCCTCGGACACCTTAGTGTGCGAAAATATCCTGTTCGAAGTCGAACCGGCGAGTCTAGGTTGATTTCATTTTTTGCACCATTAGCGATTTGTCTAATAACGGGAAACAAAATCTTTGACCCAACGTTTTGGCGGCATCCCCGTTTTAAAAAGCAGGGATCGAATGGAAATCGCACCCGAGAGAGCTTTGTCTTGTTGGAGTATTCTCGGGCATAATAATTGGAACACGACAAGCTTGGAAATCGAAACAGAAGCTTGTGATAGTTGACACACTCTGTTTTAAGTGATGTGGCTTGAGTTTCAAGGGTAGCAATGAATTCTGGCAAGGGAAGAATGAACAAGATTCACAGAACGTTAATTCGTGAGCTGCTCATTCTCTCCAAGATGGACAATGGGCGCGTCCGTTGCCAAGTTCGACCTGCAAAAATGTCGCCTCGAATCAAGTCAATTTTGGCCAGAATCAAGTGAGGGAGATGTGGCATGAAATTTCCCCACTTTTTCCCTCCTTCCTTCTGTCTTCTCTCAACTCCGGCTGCTCGTAATTTTTTGCTCTCAAGTCGACAGTTTCAACCCTTTGATAACAATTTCGAGTATTTACATACGATTTGTACTCCTTGGAGAGGCGTTCCTTGTCCAAGCCTGGAGCAATACAGCAATGTCGCCTGGCCTAAAATGAAAAGCTGGACTTCGGAGGGACGACACAAGAAATGGTACGTCCAGCAAAGCTTTTAATACAACAAGTGTGGAAACTCTTGAAAGTGACAAAAGATCAAAGTAATGCATTATGACAGCAACATCATGGCTCTACCTGATGCGGGGGAATGGCCATCACGGCCCAATGTTTTGAGCAACGAGGTGCAAAGATGTCTGGCGAAAGAGCGTCGTTCTCCTTTAAGGCAGCCGCTCGAATTAGCGAGTGAAATGAACCTTTGAGGATGGATGTGTTGTCAGTAGGTAGGTCAACTTTGGACATTTCCAAAACAAAACCTGTGACGGCAAATGAAGGAAGGGGGCTTTCGTACCTAAGTCACGACGTCGTTACAAATGTCAATCTCAAGTTTGTGCTTTAAATATGCGAATACTATCACCCCGTACAAAGGTGATGTATCATACAAAAAAAGGAACCCTTGGGATCGTGAACTCTTCGAACGTAGATCCCTGTTTGCGACTCATTGCCGTTGACTAATGCAGGGACTCTAAAGAGTCCTTGACTAATAATGATGTTTTCAACGTTGACTGGCATTTCTATGTCACATTTGAAACGGCACCGCTTTCAGCTGTTACACGCTTTCCCAACCTTCCTTTTTTTTACCAACTTGCAGAATAAACAACGCAAAACAGGCCTGAGCAATTGTTTTAGATATTTTCTCAAAACACTTTCACGGTCCAAACAGTCGCTTCCGTGCAACGATATCATTGCATATAAGTAAGGATTGAAATATGCGACAAGTGAGACCGACTTGTCGGCTTTATTTTTAGTATGAAATCAGTGTCCCTCAAAAGTCACCCCTACTACAGAGACATGACATTGCTTACATGCTCAATTTTCAACAGATCGTTGTCGTTCCGAAGACAGGATCACGGAAAGCTCATTGAATTAGCGAGGCAAACCCAAGGATTGGGGTCAAAAGACTCATTAAATTAGCACTATTACAGCGAAAGCCGAGCCTTATGGGACACAAAGAACGGGCTTGTCACGGGTAACGGCAGGCATGTTTTTGACAATTAACTTTCAACTTCATTATTTCCCGCATTTTTTGGTTCTAAAATTGTTCCATCGCGGAGAAATCGCTTTTGTACCTTTCTCAACATAGCATGTCACCTTGGCCTTGTGAAATGATTCCGACCACAAAGATATTGAGCTCAGGGGGGAAATTCAGATGAGTTTCTTGTGCTCGAATTCTCAGATGGATGAAGATTGAATGGCCGAGACATTAAGTGTGAACGCATACTTTTTTGGCGGAGGACTTCTACAGGACAAAAAGTAGAGGATCAGAACTGAGGAGAGTGGCTCGTGGTGTCGGAAATTTGAGTGGGATGGAAAACGCCTCCTTGACACCGACTCTCAAGTCATTCATGACCGAAAGAGTGAATGAATCCCGTTCGAATTCCAATCCGGGAGCACTTTCAGAGATAATAGCTGGCAGGCGTTCTCACTCTCCTCAAGCTTCTCTTCCCACAGAGGGCGCCACTTATGAACCTAACAATGGTCATAGAAGTGTATCTGTTATACGATTGCACTGTCCAGCTTGTCATTTTCAATGCACGCTGATTAAGATTAAAGTCTTGACACAATATACAAAAGTTTACAAATTATGCATATGGATCAGGCAACACCCGGGCAACCCACGTTAACTCAACATTTTTCTATCCAAGCAACAAATTGTTCAGCCTTCCGTTTGAAGTACTTCTTTACTGTACATTGAGTTAGCTAAGCTTTGACCTCGGTCATATGAAAGGAGCAGAGCTTTGTGGAATTTAAATGACGATACGGCTTAATCACCCTAGCTTGGACATAACTTTGCATAACAAGTTTAACTGACTCATCAATTATTTGTGTCAAAAGCCGTCACGGGTGGTGTTTTTATTCTCAAGCTTAAATGGCTTGTCACTATTAGAGTCTTGTGTGACTGTGATTGCCTTGTTTCCTTGCGAATAAATCACGAAATAGGGCTTTAGAGCTTCTCTTCCGGACTCGCTCAGTGCAGGTCTAGGTGACTGAAAAATTTCTAATTTAGCGGTTTTCAAAGTTTGAAACTGATACTAAGCACTTTTTGCATGATCTATCTCCATTTGACTCGGGACTGTGGGTCTTATTGGGCTTGCAGTTTCATTAGCTTTTCCAATGAACTTTCGTTCGATCTGACTTATTGCAGCAAATCGCTGCAATCGTTGAAAGCAACATTCTTTAATATTCCACAAATCGTCTTGTACTACTAGTTTTCCTTACGGTTGTCGAATCTTCACGTTAGCTAGTATTTAGTAACTACAAGTCAGACAACTTTTTTTCACTGATCAGTGATCACTAAAGGTCGAAAAAAGAACTTGTTTTGCCATTAAGGGCAAATTCCAGATGGTTTTTAAAACCAGCTTTACTTACAGTAGCAACTTTTCACGTAAACTTATGTTCAGACAACTTCTCGCATTCAAACCTCTAGGTTTGCTCCTCGACGGCAAAATAAGTTACTTTTCCGAGCTTTATTAATCACAATTAAAGAGCATCAACTTTTGTCGAGATGGCCCTCAACAAAGATTATCAACGACCTTTGGTTTGAACCGATTGAGCCTCCAAGTTAAGCCAGCTACCGTCTACCCAAGTGTTTTAGTTCTCCACTTCAAAACAATGAAAAGGCAGCATTTCGCATGTATATGCATTCCAACATCACTAGGACACGTTAACCGCAATCCCTCTTACAGATTCGAAGTCCTGTACTGAATGTACGTCTCCCTTGACCGTATTGTGGCGCCCATTAAATTTTTGCGTCTTTCCAGGCACATTCCTCGTCCGTCGAGAGGATATTTCAGTGTCCACAATGCGATAAAAGCTTCAAGGAGCTTCGAACCCTCCGGCTTCATCTGAAGATCCACAACGCAGAATACCCGGAGCGCTGCCCCACTTGCCAAAAGGTCTTCCGTACTAAATGGCAACTGAAACAACATCAAATGGACCACGGCGGTGAAAGACCTTATCCTTGTCCGGAATGTTCGTTCACTTGCAAAACCAAGCAACAGCTGAATGAGCATCGACGGAAACATTCGGTAAGCTGTTGTTCCATTGAATGAAATCTATCAGGGTTCGCGTTTTGAAACAAGGCAAAAAGTGGCCGAGAGAGTCAGGTTCCGTCAGGAGTCGAGGAAAAGGCTTGATTCTAATCGGAAGTTGTTGAGGTTTATCAGAGAGTTTGACATTTTGTTTTTGTATCGAATTCAATATGCTTGTAGCCATGTGCAAGAACTCAATTTGTTTTGACAGAAGTGTGCGGGATTTTTTTGACTATGAACCCCGACACTCCTCGGCTTTCAACTGTTGTTTTTGTGTGTGTCCACTTGCGTGTAAATGTTCCTGAAAGTCCGCAAAAAACGGCCAGCTCAGATTGTGAAAAATCTCGGAACTGCCATCTTAATCTTGTGGAAAAACATTTGGATTTGAGACTAAATGCCCGACCGAAGCAAACTCAAGAGGTCAGGGCGTTTGTCCAACGATGCTCGAGCACACTGTAAGGTGGACTCCTAACTTTAATGAGTTTTGGTGCGAGGAGTGTGTAAAGTTGTGTGTGTGTGTGTGTGTGTGTGTGCCAATGAATGTCTGTCCGTGAATTGAGTATGTACATTACGTACACACACCGTAGATGTATGCACACTGAAAAACAGGAAGCAACAAGAGTGCAAATGAGACGATTTCAACGGTATCTGGTCAAATCCAGCTCTCACTTCGACTGCAAAGTCCATTTGACATGTACTTTATGTAGCTGAAGCTGTCCTCAATCCTGACCTCGACAAACATTTCAATGAATTTTGGCCAACGATCAGTTTCTCCCCTTTCAAATTCGAGTTCTGAGCCACTTGCCTGGCCGGATAGACTTCTTTGCACAAACACATGGCATTTAAGCACCGCATCAAATGAAAAGAAACAACATTTTGTCTCGACAATCATTACCCTTAGCGCCGCCTTCCTGAAGGGAGTATACTGAAAACTCGTAATTGGAGGAAAAGTTCATTGAAGCTTTCCGTCTTTCCGGTGAAAATGAAAGAGAGAAAAAACATTGTCAAAGTCGCCTTTACCGACGTTTTGAGGATCTAGAGGCGAAGCCAAAGGCTTTCCAAGGAATGCTTTCACTTTCTTGAAAAGTCGCGAACAATGAAAGGAATGCAACATAGCGCAAAATTTTCCTCCCTGGAGCCCAATAAAATTTAGATAAAATTGACAACTCGGAATTTGAAATCCAATCCTTGAGGTTGAAACCCTGCTTTTTAAGCAGCCCTCTAAGACTCCCCGCGTTCTCAGACCTCGGGAAACTTGTTTGATCTGATATCGGAGGGGGCCGAGCTCAACAAATCACAGAAATGACCACATGAATCTTCCTCGCCAGTCCAATAAACGTCGCTTTCCAACTACTCCCAAGTACTCTGTGTTGGTGGAAACTCTTGTCAAATGACCCCTAAGTCCTGATGATTTTAAGATCTGTTTGTGCGTGAGTGTGTGAAGGAGCGAGCTCATTAGTGCGTACTTAGGCCGAGAGAAAGTGTGAATTCATTGCCCAAACTGACACAGGAAGTGTGGCAGATGAAGGTGAAGCCATTTTATCACCAGCCCCACAGTTTTCTTGTCCCTGTTGCGCCCAAGATCTTTCTTCAAGATGCTGAATTCTGATTAGCAGTGAAATATAGGCCTTTGCACATAGTTTGCCCCGGGTCTATTTTTCTTCCACCGGGTGGCAAGTGCTTGAAATTCGTCAACTATCAGCATCTCAGTGACAGAAATGCTTCTCAAATCCCATTGGGAGAGAAGCATAGCTATAGGAAGAGAAAGAGAGAGAGAGAGAAAAAGAGAGAAAGAAAGAAAGAGGAGGCGAGAAATAACCTGAGGAGTGCATTCATGTTCTGCTTGCCCTGTCATCAAAAGTTCAAGTTTTGCCAAAGAAAACTAGACCAGTTTTTGAATGTTCCATCTTGACGCCAAAGGCACAGGCATGAATGCTGCATAGCGTTCTCATCCCACCAGAACGATTATTTTTAGACATTTTGCAAGTGATTTGAGTCAAGTGTGTCTGCAATCTCTAAACTCTAGCTAGTTACTGACAAGTCATTCAGGGTGATTGCATTATTTCACCCCCGCTTGGCCTAAAAGACAGCTTATCCCAAAACCTTGATGGAATTCAACTTTTGAGGGGTATTTAGTGGAACCGGTTTTCTGGGCTCATTACACACAATTACCTCATAGAGAAGGCCAGGAATAGGTTTGCCGTGTTCCTTCGCGTACTCCCTTGTCCATGTTCATGACGTACTAAAAAATCACGAGAATACTTGGACGATTGTCGTATGCTCGGTTTGTTTATTTTCCTAAATGGCGTCAACTTCGTTCTAATTTACCGTTTTGACATTACAAATTTTTTGGAGATCGACCGATTGTGCTCGCCTCACGAATGAATGGGAGTAGATGTGCCTGGGCACAAAGATATGTACGTATTTCCTTGCAAAATGGACCCACTTAAGAGTTTCACCCTGCGAAACATCTTTCGTCTAATGGATAAAGGCACGAACGAGGCTCTGGGCCAATTTTAATCACGGATCAGATCAAATTCTTTCTTTATCAACTATGGCCATCCAAATCTACAATTGTCTTGAGAACACCCAAATCTACTTGCTAAATTAGCAACAAATCCGAGGGAAAGGGGGAGGGTAGGTAATCAGTTGGAAAGACCCCAAAGAAAATCTTTTCTGGTCCATTTTGAGAGTTGCACTCTCAAAAGATGAATGAGATAATCGTTTTAAAGGCCAAGGATGGGTTTGTGATTCATATTGTTACTAACGAGAAACATTCCCGAGAAATGGTTCTGGAATTCCAATCTGATTGTGCAACCAATCACGTACATGGGTGAATCATGATTCTAATTGGTGAGTTTTCCTTTGATGCAATGCCAGATACTTTGAATACTTTAAAAAAAGATGCTTAAAAAAAAAAGATTTCTTTAGTCTGGAGTCCGGTATAAAAAATCCTTGTTTCGGTGCCGATGCCCAACTCGACCTTTCTTGAGTTGTTGAGGCGTCCTCGTCGTTTTAGGTGACAAGCTCCTCTCAATTTTCCATCAAGCTCGGACTTTATTGAACAATTAACAAGGGTTTCCACTTGCGCAGCCATAAATTACACGGCCAATATGACTGAGCCAGCTAATGACATTCCGTATTTTCATCTTGGGGTGGATGTTAGTTAGCTCAGTGGAGAGGGTCTTTCTTCTCCATAATTGACCCTCAGACGTGGATTCAAATGAGTGATCCGAACGGTCAAACGAGAACAAGCCTTAACTAATCATATCCGCTCAAAGTGACCAAAGGCACGTTTGGAAACCCTGACATGGATTTTCCGACTGGATCGGTTATTATCTCCATAAGGGAATATTTAAAAGACCAAGTCAAAAAAAGACTTGGGTTTGTTCGTTCAGTAGCCAACAATCTGTTACTTCAATTAAGTATATTCTCGTGGCTGTTTTGGAGGTCGACAGAAGACTTTAGTATCGACCTGTGTTCTAGTAATCCAATGGCATTTCAAACTTCAGCGTCTTTTTCCGAACTAATCTGCGGATGATCTCGTCCTTACTCAATAAGCTCTTCGGATCTTTCTCTTCTTCGACTTTTTTTCTCGTCATCGTCATAGAGAGTACAGGCCCCATCTCATTTCTTTTTTGCCCAAATAGCTTGCATGCAAAATCATTCCGTAGACAGCTCCACTTCTGGATGAGCCAACCGAGCGAGTCGAAGGTGAGCTTTCGAGTTCTGCCTCTGCTGTGCTCGAGAAAAATGCTCATTTGATAAATCGGAGTTGGCTTTTGAAAATTATTACCTTCTTGTTCTCGACAAGATTCTACGCCTAATAACTCATGTAAATGAGGGAAAGAGATGATGTTCCACGAGGGGAATGAGTGGGAAATGAAATGAGAATTACCTTGCAAAACGTGGATTCCCGACTGCCGACAACTCAATAAATGAACTAGCGATCAATGTTATTACCTCGTGAATCTCTTATTTCCAGGGCGAGAAGGCGTACAGTTGTCAACAATGTGGGACTCGATTTACATATCGGAATGGGCTCATCAAGCACACCAAGTTGAATAGATGTCCCAAGAAAATCATCACTCCCGACGGGGAAACGATCATCAAGAAACGCACAAGAACCGCCAATTCCTCCAAGAACAAAGACAAGATCGAGTTGCCCACCCAGCCCTTGCCTTTGGTGAACAATCAAGGATCTCTGCTCAACATTGAGTTGCCTCAAATACCAAGCTTGGTTCCCATGCCCGAAGCCAAGAATCAAGTGCCCACCATGTCCCAAACTCCGCCTAATTTCTTCGGAAACAATGTCATCGCGACAACCAAACCCCAACAAACTGTTGTGAACCTCGCTCACATGAACCCTCCTAGTTATGTAAGTACGGTTCCGTTCTTGTGCAGAATTAACAAAACTTATGTTTCAGTGACGTCTAAATTTCTTATTCAGAACATAGGTGACAGAAACAAAAATAAATGTCTTTGAATGTAAACCTCAATGCTCGTTTTAAAAGAAGTCGGCAAAAACTACAGTGTGTCCCGAAATTGAGTTCTTCCTCTTTTATTTGCTCTAAAACTGATAGCGTAGGTTCGATGCATTTGGCTATTGCTTGCCTGGGTAGCCACGCCAAGCTCAATACGATTTCTGATGCGATTGGTTGCACTTTGATAGGACTTTTCTTGAGTTTCAGTAGCTGAAATATGTCTCCACACTCTTTAACGTTTTTGTTCGGAGCATCGAGATTGATTTCGAGCGTCAAAGTAACAAACTCCTTGTGGAGGTATACTTATTGGTTTTCGATTGGAGACAAGTCTGGAGAGTTGCTGAGCCATCTGAACATTCTCTAAAACAAAGATAAGTTCCAATCCGCCTTCCCAAAGGCTATTAGCTATAGCTTTGACGTTGAAAGTCATTTTACACACCAAGCCTGGACATTAAACAGAGTTTAAAACGTGAGGCCCGAAACAACGAAGTATTCTGGTGAAAATATAATCTTAAACATGAAGCCGATGACTGATCTAGGTTGATATGTAAGGAGGCTACTATTCTTTAGTTTGTTCAAAGCTATTTAAATGAATCTTTTGCAAAAGAGGTAATATTGAAAACGTGTACATTCATGAGGGGAACTCAATTTCGGGACACACTGTACTAAGAAAATGTAAAGGATTGCCAATGTAAGAGGTTGAACCCGTTATGATTTTTTTTTTAAATTAAAATGTGAACACCCAATTTTTTGGACAATTTCAAAGGCATCACTTGAATCACGCAAAAATATTTCAAATGAAGAGCAAGCAAACGTTAGTTCAAATTGATATTGATAGATTTATGTGACGCATTTTCGCTCTTATTTCAGATTGGTCTCCTCCAGACGGTGACAACAACTCAAAGTCTCCCGCTGGTCCAGAGTAGCACCAACACTAGCCCGACCACAGCCCCCGGAATCCAGGTGGATCACCCCAAGACACAACACCCCGTATCTTTAGTGCCTACATCCACCGTCTCACTTCAAGTCCTGCCACAGGGAGGCCTCTCGCAGGCCTCGATCTCCGAACTCACCTCAGCCACCGGATTGAGCGCATTCGAGATCCATAACTGGGTCTCATCCCTTCCTCCGGGGTCCACGGTTAAAATCACGCATCACTGCGATGTCAAACGCAAAACCGAACCCGAACGGAGGATACTGGTCCGTTGCGCCGCTCAAGAGTCTCGTCCAGACTATTTCAACCTGCCTTACCCTCAAAGACCCAATGGGGTTCAGGATAATGTCCAGAATCTCCAAAGTCGTCCGAATGAGATCCCAACCTTGACCAGTCCCATGCCGCTCCCATCGTATGCAGAATCCTTCGCCGTCAACCCGAACGACGTCCTTCGCAAGGATCTCAAGATTGGAGACTTGGGTAACTTGGACTATGAGGTTCAGAATCAGATGCTGATGCGTCCAGGAATGCCGGTGTTTCAGACCTCAAGGTCGGTGGATCCGGATTCCCCGTCCTCGTCCGTAGAGAGTGGTTGTGGGTCGGCCAGTAGCTTCGGGGGGAGTTTTTCTGATCTCAGTGAGGGCTCGAATAGTAACCACGCCCATCATCAAGCTCTTTACATCAAGACTGAGGGCAAGAATGGCTTGCCAGAGTTGGTAGATATACCGGACAGCGACGACTTCTCCATGGATCTCACGACAGAAAACCTAAATGAACTAGATTTTCATTCCATCAAGTCGTTGGTGGAACATACTTTTAAGAATGAGAGGGACATGCTGGACATCATCTCGACTGTGTAGGCTAATTCCTACAAAACTTGCTTTTCATCTCGATATGTTAGGTACCCGTTCATATCTTTGTTTGGTTTCGATTCGGCATCGAGATCGGCTTTTTGATTAGGGAGAAATTCTCGCATGGCCTGAGTAAGGCCCTTGATAAAATAAATGCTCCTTTGTGACCCTGGTGGAAGTCCTTCACTTCAATCATTTGACAAAACGTTTGACGGTCCTGTGTCATCAATTCCTCACTGATTCACTCACCAATGGCGTCTGAAACAACTCAAAATTTGATTGTAATCATCAAATTTTCTTAAACAAGGTGCAACTCCAGAGAGGTTTGACCTAAGCCAAACAAACAAAGATCAATTCGATGACTATATTCCCCGTCTCTGTAATTACCAATGTTTGCCATTTGAAACTGTTATAACTTTATTATACAACCAATTCATGCTTATTTGTTAAAACCACTCGCCCCAAAAAAGGTTATAAAAGTAAATGTATATCCATAGAAAGGTTTAGTTTCATGGTATAAGGGGTTCGCTTCGACGTTTTGACAATTAAGAACACCCTGATATTTATCGTCGGAATGAGATGCTAGTTAAATTGTTAGACTACAATGTTTTCACAAAACTGAACGCCTGACCCTAATGTAAAATTTTCATATGCCTGAATTTACTTCCGAGACCATTACAAAGGGTCCCATCCCTCGACCAAATATAATGAATTGCAACAATAGCATTGTTAAAAATATCACTTAAAATGACATACGACTGCAATCCAAATTCATTCGATCATGTGTCGCTTACAATTTCTCCAAAAATTTGCCTAAAACTAATCATTTTGGGAGAGGTAAACGTTACCAGCTTCAGTTTTTTTCGATTCAATAAATAACGGTTAAAATAGCAAAACTTTCACATATTTCGTTGCTGGGTACTAGAGTCGATGAATGAATGGGAATTGCAATTCATCCACTCAATTAGGTTTTTCACGGCTCTTTGGCAAGACGTAATTACTTTAAAACCTAATAAGTTTATTGCTAATTTATGTTTAGCTTTAGGAGGTTCTCTGTGATCTGTATTGTAGTATTTCTAGTTCCAAATCGTTATGTGTAGTTCTTTAGTTTGATTGTATTGATCCTTGACAGCTAGAATTTATTGTTCATTAGTGTATTGATTTCATTTCGTGATAGATCAGTTAGCTGAGCTTATTTCTGTGTTTTTGTCTTGTTTTCCTAGCTTACATATGTTCTTGATTCCTTGCTTTTCTCTGTCCCTTATTTCTTGTTTACTTTCTTCATCTTAAATTTGTATGTTTAGTTTGATGTGAAGTAGTTCATTCCTATTCTGCTTCGTTGTCCTGTATCGCAGGACAAGATTGCATAGCCTTTTAGTTTTTCTCCTTCTTTTTCTTGGTCTCTTGATTTTGCTTCTCATTGATAGTTCCTCTGCCGTCATGATGGAGGCTTTGGAAAAGTCAGCAAAAAGGCTAGACAATGTTTGGACTTGGTCTTGGCAGGGAAGGATCCTTCCGTCGTCAATAAGCCCTTTAATATAGAGGCTTTAGTTGCTTGGGTCAATGAAACCGAGGGTGCTGCTTGAAGAACAGGCTCACCCAGTAGTTGAGATGTCGACTGATTTTACCAATGTAGACGTTGAATTGGTGCCTCCACTTATAGTTGAGCGGGATAAAATAGTTTTTGGGAAAACAGTCTGTCCACTTTTTCGAAAGCAGCGTGGTCCTGAAGAAGGAAAAGGCTGTCAGTTTGACCCCCCTAAATGGTGTCAAAAACTACGTACTCAAGTTCGGTCTTGAGAAGTACAATGGGAAGAAGGGATGTTCAAAGGTAGATTGCCCCTTTTTTCACCCGTACATGTGCCGTCAGTCCAAGAGACATACGACTTGCTTTAATGTAGGGTGTACCTCCGTCCACGTAGAAGGGACGCAAAGGAAGCGAAGGTGCAGACAAGTTCAGTCTCATAGTTATGGAGCCGACCTTAATCCTAAACCTAATCCCAGCCTACCCCCCTTCCTTATTTTCTGAGAGCGAGAGAAGAACTGCGTGTTTACATCTTCCGAATCAAACAAATCCTTCCATCATTGTGTATTGTAGAATAAATGAAGCAACCACAACATACGAGCCTAACAACCAGGGCATTAGTAACGAAATTACAAGTAGTGAAATTACAGTAATTCGTTCCTTTCTTCGAAAAAGGAACTGTTGCTTCATTCAGGATAGGAAGCAAATTGTTAAGGTCGAGGGATCACTTAGTGACATACATGATGTCATGTCAGGTGTTCCCCAGGATTCCATCTTAGGGCCCCTCTTGTTTATAATATTCGTTGCCCCGCTTCAAAAGCTAAGTATTACTGCCAGTCTCTCTTCTTATGCTGACGATACAAAGTTAGTTTCTGGTAGGAATGGCCAAGATTCCAGTAGCCTTGCAAAGGACTTAAATCGAATCTACTCTTGGGTAACTGAGAGTAATATGGCCCTGAACGGAATGAAATTCCGCTCAATGACATTTGGGTCAACTCCTTTAAATACTCCACTCGTAGATAATGGAGGTAAAGATATTGAGCAGGTCTCATCTATGAAAGATCTAGGTGTAGTCCTCCAAAATAATGGAAAGTTCGATGAGCATATCCAGTTGAAGGTGGGTAAAGCTTTTCAAATGTGTGGTTGGATATATCGCACGTTTAAGTCCAGAGATAGCATCACGATGCTAACTCTGTACAAGTCGATTGTTCAGCCATATCTTGAATATGCCTCACCCATTTGGGCTCCAATGAGTTCAGCAGGTTTGCAAGAGGTCGAACAAGTCCAAAGATGTTTCACTAGGAACATCACAGGATTGAGAGAGCTCTCATATTGGGAGAGGCTAAAAAAGTTGGGACTGTATGTACACTGTTCAGAGAAGGTACGAAAGGTATCTGATACTGTCCGTCTTCAAAAGCATCCATGAGCTTTGTCCCAACCCTGTATTTAGGGTCAATTCTAGTGACCGTAGAGGCGTAATGTGCCTATTGAGAGCACCTTCAAGTCCTCGAGAATCCAAGCTAGTTAAAACAATGAAGTCTACCTCTCTTCTTGCTCGGGCTCCTTCATTGTTCAATTTGCTGCCCTCAAATATTCGTAGGGCTTATGTAGGCGTTGATCCAGTAGCAGGATATAAGTCAGACTTGGACAAGATTTAGACTAAAATTCTGGATCAACCTTATGTTCTGGGATTAGCCAGATCAGCCAACTCCAATTCGTTGGTCGATCAAATAATGTATATAGATAAAAGTCAAGTAAAATGAATAATCTTCTCGTCTTGAAATGCTGGGATTCCAATCCCGGTAGCGGTATGGAAGTCCGCAAAAAAAAATGTCCACTAAAATCTACCTCTTCTGAAATCAAAACGCTGCCAAATTCTGCCTATTTTGAGGCATATTCCTCCGACTGGCAAAGGCAAAGCAATACTTTCCCCGCCACAGACTTCGAAACACCTTCATCTGGCACCACTGCAATCCACGCGTTTCATGGCCATGGAAAAAACAACAAAATTCGTATGCCCTTGAAGTTCACCAAAGCGAACGATAGGGCGTAGTAAACGTTCATAAGCCATTAGTATGGATGGACCAGCCATGGCCAAGTGCAGCCAACGGGTTTAATCTGTTGCACCCGCCTTTCAGCTGAAAACGGAGTGTGTACAATTCGTTGACGAGTGCCCAATGTACTCAATGTTCGCAAGTAATTGAACGAGCACAATTGACAAGTTTGAATTAGTTAGATAATATTGACGTGTCTCTGGCCCTAAAGTTCATAGTGTGAATTCTAGTGATGATCATGAGAGGATTGGACGATATTCTTTGTCTTGAGGACTTGAATGAAGCCAATTGGGAGCGGATTTTCCAAAGTTATTTCAAAACAAAGAACGTAAAGGTCCTGGATATTGGTGGCCAAACCAAACTGGATGGAATCAATGAGCAATACAATTCAGATATCAAAAAGATATCTTTGAAATTAAGCATTAATGGACAAGACAAGGAAGTGCACACGTTCATCAAAGTTCCTATGGATAGTATTTTACATGATATAAGTGGCAAACTTTCCTTGACCTTTGCCAAAGAAATATTTTGGTACCAGGAGGGATCCGTAATCCTAGGTTCCAAATATCCAGAGCTAGAAGGTTAGTAAGATTAAGGTAATAGAAATGCTCTAGCCCGATTGACTGAAATAATCTGCGTATGAAAGGGTGAGCAAAAACTGTAGCTTGAACCGAAAGGTAAAACTAGGATTATTCTTGTTCAAGAAAGAAAATGCCCTTTTTGGAATAAGGGAAAAGAAAATATCAAAATGGCAAGATTATTTGTCAACTCAAGGTGACAAGCAAATTACAATGCTTGACATTAGTCAACTATGATTTGACGCATTCCAGTCAATTGGTAGGTGAGTCCAAGAATGGTAAATTATTCTGAAGTTCTGTTGCAATGCTTTTATCCGAACACCATGCCAGTCAAAGTTCTCCCTAATCAAAAAATATTTCAGTCAATTCTAGGGTACGTAAGTCCACGAAATTCACCAAAAATCAAGTTATGTGTGATTTTAACACATCACTATTTTCTTAACTCAATAACAGAATATCTCTGACACAAAGAAAGTAACAACTTGAATAAATGACGAAAACAAACTCAAATTTATGGTTTGTTTTTGCTTTTTTAAATCTCATTGGTTCTTTTTTCAAGGCGCCATTCATTTTTACAAATTGCAAACAAACTCAAGCAAGATTTGTCAAGGTCATGGTTAGGGTCGGCTAGAGTGCTAGGTCGGCCAACAATCTTGCAAACTGGGGAAGAAACTTGCATAGACCAGATATTTCTGCAAATTTATTGCATCTGCAAACTTTGCAATTTTATCAGCAACACTTGACACTTTTCTGGGATTTATTATGCAATTTCAACATAGCATATGAGGACAGATAGTGATATGAAAATAGAACAATTCGCTAGTTTGCTTTTGAGATGAGAAATTGTTTTAGCCCGAATTTCCCGTGCCTTTGGTAGAGGCTGGCTAACAAGTTCTGTAAAACTCCAACTTTGATTGTGGTTTAAGGGGAATATCCACGGATCAAATAATGGCATTATCTGATCTGAGGACAAATAATATTGCGATCATCAAGCTCCCCCATCAACAAGCAATTCCCTAAAAATTTATGAAATGAAGCCCCATAAGTGCGATAATTCAGGGTCGATTACAAGTTGGCTACTTTCCCAATGACCCTCATAGTTACTCTGGTTCGTCACAAAACTAGTTGTGTGAGGAGCTTAGAAATGGACATTTTCGTCGGTGGGTTAGAGCGTATGTTGATCCCTCAATGAATGCATCTTTCCCGATCATGGTCTGGTGCTCTATCGTAAGACTAAAAGCAAAATTTCTTTTTGTTTCAACCGGTCGATTCTCCAACTATAAGGTGTTTTCTTGCTAAAAGTTATTTTCCACCGATTAGATGCTCATGGCGGTGCTCATTTTTAAATTTGTGGCGAAAAGTTAAAAGGTTTTGATACAAACTTTAAGGGTTATTAATATCATGTTAGGTTAGATTAGGTTTTGAAAAAAGTAGAACTGACAACTAATCGGTGGAGAATAACATCTACCGTTTGTCTTTGGTTCCAGGAATATCCCCCACGCTGTTTCATGGAGCTTCCACCTTTCAAGAAGATTTCGTGTCCCCAGGTTGTTGTCGAAAGCATTGTTGCTTCTTTGCTTGGTGTCTTTGCACCAAGAAAGAGCAAGGCATCATGATCATGGAGGATTTGACCAAACGTCCTCAACCTTACCAAATGCACAATAAGATAAATATTCTGCCTCTGGAGCACACCAAACTGGTTGTGGATAAAGTGGCTCATTTCCATGGCGCTTGGTGGCTTCTGCTCAATGATAAAGAATTCCCGTCGGACTTTCCCCTTAACCAAGCTAAAATCAAGGATATTTATGCCATGAAAACTCCTCTCGGTTTTGAGGCGATGATTCGCAAAATGTTCCAATCTAGTTTTAAGAACTTTGGGGACATGCGAATTGCCCGAGGCGATGACCAAGTCAATATCGATGTCATGCTCAAAAGCGTTAAGAATATGGCAAAGGCGGTCTCTTCGGAATTCCTCGGGAAAAACGAACACTCTGTGTTCCGGACATTACTTCACGGTGATTTGTGGAACAACAACATTTTGTTCCAATTAAATGCAGGCTAGTTCTCGACTCAAACTTGGCTACCAGCCATATGGACGACGTTGTTTAATTTTTTTAAAACTGATTTCAGATGGAAGCCCAAAAGATGTCAAATTTATCGACTATCAAGTCTCCAACATTGGTCATCCCGCGGTGGATTTGTGTTATTTGCTGTATAGTTGCACAGATCGCCAATTTAGGGACCAGCACTTGGCACAACTGCTGAGATCCTATTTCACCATATTTTCCTCTTATTTATCGCCTCACATACCTGACATCAGTTTTGAGCAATTTTACCAAGATTTTCAAGATCGACGAGCCATCGGATTGGTGGGAGGTGTGTTGGTAAGAGGAACAAGTTTTGATTTTAACCGGATTCATTTTTGGATTCTCAAAGAACTTTCTTTCATAAGGTGATGCCCAACTCTTTAAGTCCTGATCAACTGACCATTAGCGGATTGAATTGGCAGCGCAAACTTGAAGGGCATCGGCGAAAGTTATTTTTATCGGAGACTTCTCATCCCTCCGTGAAGGAACTCCGTCGACGAGTCTTTGACATGATTGATGAGTTCGAGGAACTCGGGATATTTAAAAAGTATGCCGAATAGTTTGCCTTTCACATAAATTGATATGATGAAAATACCCGAACCACGAATATATCAAATTCTTGTATGCTGATTTGGTCTCAGAGAAGCAATGCAAATCATAATTCTGGAAAAAGCTGGAAATTGGTTGGACATCACAATTAACGCTGATTCAAAAGCTTTCATTCCAAGGATCCTCGGTTCCATTGGTGAGTGCCTTAGTCGGAGGTGAATAAAAAATCAGCACATACGCAAAGTTTACCAGAGTTTTATCATAACTAGTTTTTGTTACAGTATCAACTCCTAATGTTCACTTATGGCTAGACATGGAGGGCATCTTTTTGATTCAATGAGACCAGTTAGACCATGGAGGCAGTTAGGCCTGGAAAGGAAAGCTCTGCAAAACCTGTCGAGAAGATGTTTAAGTATTGAGTCACCTAATCAGATGTACCGTATTCCGGCTGAGGGGGTGCTCAATTACGGCCTCCATGGATTAGTCAACTCTTCCTTCTCAGTCAAGAATCTAAATAGGAGGCAATGTAAAGCTTGAAACGTCTTATAGCGAGGTTTCAAAAAGCTTTTCTCTCCAACCCTGATGGACCCCATTGACTAGACAACTACTCGCGGCCTCATTGATTTCAAATCACATTTAAGACCTTGATGGTCCTGGCTAGTTAAAACAATGCTCCTTCATTGTTCAAATTGCATCTCTCAAATATTCCTAGGGAGTATGTAGTTGTTGATCCAATGGCAGCTTTTTCATCTAACTTGGAAAATTTGTCTGATCAACCCTATATTCAAGGGTAAGCCAAATCCACCAAGTCTAATTTGTATATGAATAAGGTAATTAAATGAAATGAATAAATTTTCCATTTATTTTTCTTTAGTTTTTTTGGTTTGTTTTTTTTCACGGACTTTTATAGCGCTACAGGAAATGTAATCCCCAGTACTATTAAAATGAAAGGTTATAATACGTCTATTCATTACCTTTCAATCTTAATGATATTTGGTCCACCAACGAATTTGAGTTGGCAGACCGAGCTAGTCCTTGAATGTAGGGTCGATCTGGAATGCTATCTAAAAGTTTGTCCAAGTCTGACTTGAAAGATGTTGCCAGATCGACAAGCTTACGTATTCCCGACGAATATTAGAGGGAAGCAACTTAAACAATGAAGGAGCGCGAGAAAGAAGAGAAGTGGACTTCATTGTTCGAACTGGCCTGGATTCTCGAGGCCTTGAAGGTGCTCTCAATACGCACGTTAAACCTCTACGGTCACAAGAATTGGCCCTAAATCCTGGGTTGGGACAAAGCTCATGAATGCTTTTGAAAACGTACAATTTCAGATACCTTTCGTACCTTCTCTGAGTACTGTACAATCCCAACCTTTCTAACCTCTCCCAATACGAGAGCTCTCTCATATCTTCAATGTTCCTAGTAAAACATCTTTGGACCTGCTCGAGCTTTTGCAAACCTGCTGAACTAATTGGAGCCCAAATGGGAGAGGCATATTCAAGATGCGGCTGAACAATCGACTTGTACAGAGTTAGCATCGTGACACTATCTCTGGACTTAAACGTGCGATATATCCAACCACATGTTTGAAAAGCCTTACCAACTTTCAACTGGATATGCTCATCGAACTTTCCATTATCTTGGAGGACTACACCTAAATCCTTCATGGATGAGACCTGCTCAATGTCCTTACCTTCATCATCTAATAGTGGAGTGTCTAATGGCGTCGACCCAAAGGTCATTGAGCGGAATTTCATTCCATTCAAGGCCATGTTACTCGCAGCAACAATAAATTTGGTCTAGGACCTTTGCCAGACAACCAGAATCCTGACCATTCCTACCAACTACCAATTTTGTATCATCAGCATAGGAAGAGATACTGACATTACTACTACCAAGCTGTTGTTGGTTGCAAGCTTTCATCTTTGTAGGTTCAGTTGCCAGAAAGTCTGGCATTAATCATCATAGGTTGGGGTAGTCATGCTACTAAATTAGTTCCCGAAAACTTAGCTTTGTCCCTTGGACAGTTTGGATGAGCTTCCCTCTTCCAGTGGCGACTTCCTCTGAGAGTTGGCCACCACTTTCCAGTCTGATCCAGCTTGTTCTCCCCCGTCTTCCGAGGCAGGAATTTCAGCGGTTGAGCTTACCGCTTCCGTCTCGTCTGCCACCTCTACCGCCAGAACAGGGGCCTTTCTTGCGGTGACCTCCTCACATCGGTCGTCGCCTCCAGATGCTTTCCCTGTCACGGGTTTCGTCTCCTCCCCTTCTCAAGCAAGGAGTGTCCTCCCGAGGAGCGTTCACATTCGATTTCCGGCTCAGGTGGAACACGTACTGGGCGAGTCCTAACCCTAGGACGACTTTGTGTTGAGCCAGCGATGTCGCTCTGCCTTTGAGATCTTTCCATAAGACGGGGTCTGCAAAGAAGATCATTTTTGGCCCTTTATCTGTGTCGGTGGTTTTGACTCCAACGTGATTGCCGAGTAGTTTGCTTTGAGATTTAAGAAGCTTCAAAAGCTTGTCTCCACCCCACAATTGCAAGCTATTGCCAGCAAAGAACACTGTCACAAGCCTACCCTCTCCAAATTCGCCCCGTTTCCAGGCACGAAATTTGTGTTGTTTGATACTCATCTGGGCAATCAGTTGGATGATTGCTTTTGAAGTTTCCTTATCACCCACAGCAATGAGGCCTCTTTGCTGGGACCAGCTATGCCAAAGCACGTTGGTGAGAGGGGTCTCGCCTTTAAGGAAAAGTTCCACCACGCCCACCTGAAGCTTGTCCCGGAGTTTGTGGAAAAACTTCTGGTTGAGGGGAGATCTCTCTTTTTGGCCAAGATGGACGTAGATGACCTCATGTCCAGGAACTTTGGAAGCTACCAATACATATGACCGTGGGTTGGTTTTCGGGTTGTTGACCGTTAGCTCAGCAAACTTGTCACCGATTTTGGTCTCTTCTTCCTCAGAGAGGTCGGCGAGTTCCTCGTTGTCTGAAAGATGAATGCTTCCAGAGCCACTGAGTTCGGAAACGCATTCTGATTCAGAGAAACCCATGCCTGGCCAATGCCAAGTGCTAAATTTCATTTAGTGAGAAATTCACGTCCGTTTTAATCCCCGTCAAATCTCAATGAATTGCAATAAAAAAGTGCTTGTGAACGGGGCATCATCAGCATGACATTGCACAACGGACAGTCACATGAAGCAATTC
The DNA here is from genome assembly GCF_007210705.1 of Tigriopus californicus. NCBI lineage: Eukaryota > Metazoa > Arthropoda > Copepoda > Harpacticoida > Harpacticidae > Tigriopus > Tigriopus californicus. The sequence goes on along the minus strand of NC_081449.1, from coordinate 2,973,488 downwards.
ATTGGAAAATTTGACCAGCCCTTGGCACCATCCTTGGTGAAGGAAACTTTTGACCCTCAATACAAGAAGTCTCTTCTTCATGCTGTCCTTGATATCAATGCCGGCAACACGCCAAATAAATCTTTGGTAATGTTGCATGCCAAATTATCATAGGTCCGTCATGTTCTGGTCTAACCAAAGTCTAATGTACCGTAAGTGAGATTTAAGAAAAAGTGAATTAAATTGTTGCAGAATAATACGGATAAAAGTGGCATAAGAAATCGTCTAACTTGATACATGGTTCATTATAATGCTTAGATTATTCTAAATTAAGTTATGCAAATATTAGTATTCTATTTCAGAGAAGCGATATCTCAAACGGCAAATTTATTGTTTCATTAATAATCAACGAACCAAAGGTGATTGGCATAAATCTAGTTCCTTCTTAAATCTATGTTAAAATCAGGATTTGATTAATGGCATTTTTATTTGTCTTCATTCTCAGCGTCATGTGAAATACGTCTTAGATTCAACGCACTAGATAACAAGCTGGGGAAGATCTTAAAATCCTCCTTTATTTAAAATCAAGTGCCAGTTTTGTTGCTGTTTTCCCTTCTACGATTCTATACATCAGATGACCCACTGCTGAGTTTTAAACGGGACGTTTTTGGCAACGATTCCGGACCAACTTATGCTAAACGGTACCCTAAAACAACTAATTCAAACACGTTACATGACCAAATATTGCATATATTATGGTTCATGATTGACCATGGCTTACATAGAATGCCTTGTGATGTTGGTTTGAAACGCAATAATCAAGAGAGGAGAAAAATGTGCCTTATGTGCAGCGAAATTTGTTCTGGACGTTTTGGAGAAAAATAGCTTGTTATTTATGCCTGAAATTGGGTTGATAAAACAATCAAAAGTGAAACTGATTCCAAATTTATGGCCAAAAAGGAAGGGATTACAATAAAAGATAAACGATATATTTGACGAAAAAGCAAAAGGTATGAAAAAATGCATTGTAAGCCCACTCTGATAAACTTTATATTCGAATAGTTAATGTACTACAAGAAGCAAGAAACTATAAAACAAGCAACAATTTTCATGGAATATTCTCAATAGTGGTGACATCCTTCTGTGAAGAAGGCACCATTTCAATTCTTCTGGCAATGGCTCGGCCATTAATGACGGTGCAAGCTCGGATTTGATACTCCACATCCGGTTCCAATCCAGTAAAAATGGTTCGCCTGAGTTTGCATTCGTTGGTCGTAATTGGAGTTTCAGAATCTCCTACCTGTAAAACAAAACAAATTGACCATTGACTTATTGAAATATGAGATGATTTTGTCTTGGAGATAATTCAGCTTGGATGATAGGGGGACTTCTTTCTTACGACAAGGCGACCACCCCATGCATACTGATAAGTAAACTTCTTGTTCTAAAATGAGTAATAAGACTTATGTTTGAGTCGGGCGGAACAAACCTAACCGGAAAAGCGCGTTCTGGAATTCAGTAAAATGTTCAAATTTCCACTCACATTGGACTTCTACTACTCACCGCATTAATTGTATAAGATGCACCATCATCTCCAACCTTAAAAGCAAACACCGATTTAGAGCTGGTTGGGGGAAGGATCTCCACTGTGTAAGTAACACTAGCCTCATCGGCTTCAATGAAGAGATCCTTGACCGTGGGAGGATCGCCGAAGTATATTTCCAAATTTGTGTCATCTCGATTCATTCTGAGAGTCCAAGGACGTTGTCATTAACACTAGGAAAGCAACAACCAAGTCCAACATCATACTTACGTGAAATCAGCCGGCAAGGAGTTGTCCCGAAATTCCTTGTCGAATAAGGTTAATATCCGCATGGCCGGGGCAATTCCCGAAGTTTGGGCCAATAAGTCCAAGAGGAGCTTAAAATCGCGATTATTGTAGTAGATATTGTGAAGTTCACCCAAGACTTGTTTGTCAAAAACTGAGCCTTTGTCGTTGAAGGCTTCAGATTTGTCGGCCCTGGCCTTCCGTTTGAGGCGCTTCTTGTATTTGTGCATGAGCCCACTCAAGTTCCCCATTTGAGGAATGTGTAACCAGAGGATGTTGTACAAGCAACAAAGCATGTATCCAGCAATCAGAATGATGACAACAGCCAAGACATACATGTAGAATTGCTGAGGATGACCGGCACATTCGTAGAGATACCCGTGGACATCACAGTAGAGACTAGGTCCTTTTCTGCCTGAAGGCAACCCGTAGTACAACAGCCATAAAAGTAAGGCTAGGGCCACGAGAAACTCCGAAATTGTCCGCAATACGTTGCTTATGAAGTATAAGGATCCTCTGGAGAAGCTTTGGGATATCTGGAGAATCGTTTTGCTATTTTCCAATTCGATATTGTTGGAGATTTCCTTGCCGATCGGCACCGAAGAGGTTTCGAGAGTCTCTTTGACCAACAGATTGTAGAACATGGTCAACTTTAAGCCCGCTTTAAAAAGCCTTAAAACAGAATAGAATGTTTTGGTTGCAATTAGATTAATATCAATATTTTTATTGATGGCCAAATTTGAAAAGAAAATGGTTTTTTTATGGGATGAAGCATTACATCGTTTTGTTCTCATGAGGAGACTTTTGCTATATTCTGCGCTCTTTAGACTATTCAAGTTGCTCGTAATCAAAATCATACTTATACAACATAGAGTCAAGGTTCTGTCTTTGAACTTCGGAAAAGACTTGAAAGAGCAAGAGAACGAGGATGAAAAAATATTTCTTTTTAATTCTTGCATAATCAGGAGTCCCAATGACTCAGGCCAATTGATTGTTAAACCCACGTGAAAATATGACTGCCCGTTGGTCAAAGTAAGGTTAATTGTCCTCACCTGACAAACATACGCTCTATGAATACGATAAGCAATGCCATGATCAATAGGATGTAGGGAAAGTAAATGATGAATTCGTCCATGGCCGTGAAGGTACAGTACTTCTTGACCCACCAAGTGTTGTATCCAGGATCTTCCTGGGGTTGGCTCAAGTTCATTCCCGAGGGAACCTCGCAACCTGATCGACTACAGAATGTACAGTCCAGAGGGGTCGAGATGATAATGGCCGTGGGTGCCACAATCACACCTGAAACGAAGGTATTCTGAAAATTGGGCAATGACCTCCACATTTTGATCAACATACAGTATGAGGCACAGGTATACCAAACAGCGACAACAAGCGATTGGACTATAGTATAAAACAAATAGAAAATTACTAATAAGATCTTTCTAGTCACTACAAGAAATGTAGTTTCCATTGTTGTTGAATTAAAAGAACTTGATATTATATTTGTTCTACCACTAAATTTAATTTGGGTGATCGAGCTAGTCCATGAATGTTGGGTTGATCTGGAATGATGATCAAAAATATGCTCAAGTTTGACTTGAAATATGTTTAATAAGACATATTAAATAAATGAATTATGATAAATAGATAGTTGAAGAAAGAAGAGGTCTAATAAAAACAGGAGTACTTTATTGTTTGTGGACTCAGAAATCTGGGTTGAGATAAAGCTCATCCATGGATGCTTTTGTAAACAGACATCATCAGATTCTTTTTGTACCTTCTCTGAATACTAAACAATCTCACAATATTTCCAGAAAATATTTTTGGACCTGGTTAAATTTTGCCAAGCGTTCTTTCAATAGTATTTCATTCAAGTTTGATGCCTGACTAAAACACCACGGAAAAACAACCATCTTGAGTTAAAAGTACAACTACTGTGAGGATGAGTGGTGGCTAAAACATCTCGTCAAGTTTTTCACTAAAATGCCCCAACACCTTATAAACTTTCAAAGTCTCAAAGTCAAGATAAAGAACAATTATTTCATTGCATCATGCGAAAACCAGTCAAAACAAAATTCTTCTTCTTTGGAGGAAAATAAAACGTGACCTTTTCATGGAACTAAGGATTGTACTTTTTTAGTTGATGAATTGAAACTATACGATTAAATTATAAACAACTACCTTGTAGATAATGAAATTATGTCAGTTTGCAATTGAAATGCAATTAAAAAGGCAACAAACAGAGCAAAAAAGGAAAGAAACATGCAGATAGTTTCAGTACAAATTTCTCTTATTACAAGAGCCAGTAAAACAATAAAACAACAAGATGCCATTTAAAGCCAAATTCAAGACCATGTCAAACAATGGGTGCACAAACTCCCTCTATAAGCACTTTATCCTACTGAATGGTTATAGTATGCCTTATTTCTTATTTAAAGTGCGCCATGCAGTCAAAGCCAAGAGATTGAGAATGCTAGGTTACAAAATAAACTCTTAATACGGCATGTGCTTTCGAAAAAGGCAGCTTGCGTCGTGGTAAAATATCTGAGCTTAATTCATGCCTTAACTATGTTGTGCTTGCAAGTAAGCATACCATAAAACGGATCATTTTCTTCTTTCATTAGCAACTTGGGTCATGGAAATAAAAAAGTGAAGAATTTGGAGCAGATTGTATATGAAAGCTGGAGAGATGTAATCTGGAATGGTTGTGCTATCCAAAAAAACAATTTAGGAAAAAAATCATCTTCAACTGCTGGGATTCCAATCCCGGTAGCGGTAAGGAAGTCCGCACCAAAAAAAAAAAAAAGCAAATATCATGAAGTGATAGAAGATAGCTTTTTTTACATATTTTCAAGAAAAAGGGCTAAAATCGATAAATAAACATGAGTTTTTAGTCAAAATTGTTGAAAATGTAAAAAACATACAAAATACACAAAATAATATAAGAGAGACTTATCATATTAGGAGAGATTGAAAAAATTGGGATTGTTCAGTGTTCAGATACGGTGCAAATGTATCTGATACTGTACGTCTTCAAAAGCATCCATGAGCTTTGTCCCAACCCAGGATTTAGTGTCAATTCTAGTGACCGCAGAGGCTTAATGTGCGTATTGAGAGCACCTTCAAGTCCTTGAGAATCCAGACTAGTTCGAACAATGAAGTCCACATCTCTTCTTTCTCGGGCTCCTTCATTGTTTGATTTGTCATAGGGAATACGTAAGCCTTGTCGATCTGGCAACATCTTTCAAGTCAGACTTTGACAAATTTTTAGATAGCATTCCAGATCAACCCTACATTCAAGGACTAGCTCGGTCTGCCAACTCAAATTTGTAGGTAGATCAAACATCATCTACAGATTGAAAGGTAATAAATAGACGAACTATAACCTTTCATTTGAATAGTACTGGGGATTGCATACCCTGTAGCGGTTAGAAAAGCCCGTGAGAAACCAAGATTTAAAAATTAAATAAATAATAATAATAATAATGCAAAAAGATTGGAAAGAAATACATTTGTAATTTTTCGACAGCCCTGGTAATGAAACACGGCTTTACTTCAATTATTCAATTTCGGGTTTAGTAATTTATGTTGAAGCTGAACAAGGCATTTTCACCCCGATAGATGAGTAGCAATCTACGTAATTACTGGTACATGTTGGTGATAGATATTATGCCACTCTCGAATCATTAAAGTGCAAGCTTTGAATTGAACTGGATCCCGGTCTCCGACACTTTGAAGAAATACAGAAAATCGAACAAAAATAATCTTGTCTTATGATTGTTCATGACTTCTATTGAGGGTTTATTTTCAACTAGGTCTTCTTGTCTTTGTTTCAAAATATGATAAAATTCGTGCTTGCTTCTTCGGTTCAATTTTTTTTAAACACCTCCTTGCAGTAAATCGTCTTTTTCTTCGCAATTGTAAATTGATTCAGTTCTACCTTGATTTTTTTTTGGTCGAAATACTTTTGGTTTCTGTTTTGGTTTCCATTGAGACCAAAGCCTTCGGTTTTTTCAAGGCTCTTTCGGTCCATCAATAGTGTAGCCTTTTTATATTTCCTTCTGATGATTCCGAAGTGCGTGTTTAATGTATTGATTTCACCAGACGCTTCGTTTCTCGAACATAGGAACGCGTCGAATAAAATGTACTTTCATCGTGAGAGTGATAGCTAAAAGCTAAAGTCTTTCACAAAAGCGTCTTACAATTGATATACCGGAGAAAATAATACAATATGCAACACTTTCCAAATATTATAGCTGAAAACAATGAGTTTTTTTCATTCACAGTACACTAACAATGATTTCTGAAACATCTAGCCCGTTTTTAAGAGACGAGCATCGACAGTACCGATATTTACTACTTTTGAATATTTCTAGTTCATATAAAGTTAATTGCTCACACAGAGACCACACCTTGGCTCCTTGGCGCATTTATATACATTTCTTGTCAACTGATCAACCAAACTCACCTAGCATGACCAATCCATATATAAGGTAGTCTTCCAAGTTATCCCACCAAGGTCGGAACGCTTTTTCTGCATCACTATGTCCAAGGATCTTATTCACCAAAGTATCACCCAAAGCAGCCATGCTGCTTCCTGAATTCCACTCTTGGTTCGGCCTTTAACCTCGTCAATCCAACAACACGAGAACTCAATAGCAGAGTCTTTCAATAATTGGAAGTCAAACTAGTCATGCATTTTCATGACTGATTCCTCAACCAGGACTGCCAGAACAAACCAAACCAAGCAAGCGAATAGCTTCGCTTGACGAGAGAGCGAGAGAATACACCTCACCTCAACGTTCTCCTAAGAACAAACGGTTTCAACGAAAGGATCTGTCTTCTAAACTAAAGGTAATACATGTGTATTAGCGGGCTCTGATGGTTTTATTCAGGAATGAATACCGGGTCGATCTGTTGTTAGATCGTCTGCATGATCGTACATGCTATGTTGGACAGTTTATGACATTTGAACACCGATGTTGTTGATCCAATCGAGTTCTAGATCCTTCCAGGTAGAAGGTACGAAAAAGGAAGATCAGAGGAAAGATTCAAAAGAAAGCAGCTTGGGTAGACAAGGTAGACCACCACCCTTTGGTTGCATAAATATTGCAGACTGCATGTCCGTGCTTTAAAGAGTGGGCCAACTGACCTTTGAATTAATTATGGGAAAATTGCAACAAAACTAGTTGACTGTTCGTTTGAACATGCCAAACTTGACTTCGATTCTGGAACAAGAAATACGAGTCTTGTTTTGATTGTTGCTTTTGACTCTGATGTGCAATGAGTGCTTCAGATGTGGAATTTCCATGATAGATGATTTTTCTTTTTGGTTTGGCTTTTCACGGGCTTTTCTAACCGCTACAGGGAATGTAATCCACGGCACTATTAAAATGAAAGGTTATAATTCGTCTATTTTTACCATTCAATCTTTAGTTGATATTTGGTCTACCAACGAATTTGAGTTGGCAGACCGAGCTAGTCCTTGAATATATGGTTGATCAGGAATGCTATCTAAAAATTTGTCCAAGTCTGGCTTGAAAGATGCAACCGGATCAACAAGGCCTACGTATTCCGTACGAATATTAGAGGGAAGTAAATTAAAAAAAAAAAGGAGCCCGAGAAAGGAGAGAGTAGTTGGACTTCATTGTTCGAACTAGTCTGGATTCTCGAGGACTTGAAGGCGCTCTCAATACGCACATTAAGCCTCTACGGTCACTAGAATTGACCCTAAATCCTGGCTTGGGACAAAGCTCATGGATGCTTTTGAAGACGTACAGTATCAGTTACCTTTCGTACCTTCTCTGAATACTGTACAATCCCAACCTTTTTAGTCTCTCCCAATGAGAGCTCTCTCATTCCATCAATGTTTCTGGTCAACACCTTTGGACCTTTGGACTCTCTACCTGGACGGAGGTTCACCATACATTCAAGGACCTCCCACTCTACGACTATAGCCTGAAAATTGAAGTCTCCTACGCAGAAAACCTTCGAGTAAACTGCCTGATCCAACTCATTTCCAGTGAATTAGAGAGTTGACATAAAAGAGCTTACTGAACAAGAAGGGGGGCCTATACGTTGTAACAATAGACAGATCAAGCCGTTGGATATAGACATACACCCCCAGAGTGGAAAAAATGGATTATGAGGGGGTACTCTATCGAACTAAATTGAAACTAACCATGGCTAGCTCTTCTTCTAAGATCTCTGGTCGCAACCAAGTTTCTGTCATGGAAATGAATACTTGCCGTTTTTATTTGTGTTGCCTTCTTTTGGAAATAAGACGAGGCACATTGAGGCAAAGCCCTTTTACGGGCTGATTGTTTTTCGATGGACCATGGGTGTTAAATCTTTGACTAAGTTTTTTAGCCTTTAAAAATCCTGCTTTTTGACTGGATGGACTTTTTCGCAATTCCAAACACGAGCTCTCTTTCTAAAGAGCATTAGTACTTGATGAATAATCTATGAGGGCCTTGTGAAAGTGGTTTCTAGTAAGCTTTGTAATAAAATGTTGCATCCCATTTTAAGTGTTCCTTCAGGCAGAGGCAATCAAGGAAGAAAATGAAATTTTCTAAAAAAAGTAAAGTTTTGAATTTATTAGTTTGAAAAACATAATCCCCAACCGGGCCCATCCAAGTTCTGCTTGAAATTTTTGTATTTACCATTCGACACATGGGCACTTCTCTCTTGCGCTTTCAGTTTGCCAGTTTCTTCCCGGCATTTTCCTTGACATTGGCAATGCTTGGAAGGTGATCGCTAATAGTAAATCCGGTCTCACCTCACAAGAAGGTATTGCCTCTTCTTCGTTCGTTATTGTACCACAATGCTCTAAAAGAAAATTGTTCATCAATGTCACATTGATGAAGTCTCTTAATCTTAAGAGTCTATTCTTTTGTTTCTCCTCATGACACCCAGAATCTCTAGTTTTTACGATTATTTACCCTCACCATAGATTTGGTCCGCACAACAGCTGTAGTTTGCACCTTGACAAAACAATGACGCCCAATGAAAATGACAACAGGGTTGATTCAACCAAATATCCAGATCAACTCTTTATTCAAGAACTGCAGCCAGATCAACCAAGATTGCCTACCCAAATCAGGGTTGTAACGTTTACAGAGGAGAACGTCAAAGAGGCCTGCAATGACCTTAAATCTCAGCTCACAGCTACTGGTGTAGATAATATCCCTGCAATACTAATCAAAGACTAATCAAAGCATGCGTGGAAGAACTGGTAGATCCCCCAGCCAGGATTTTCCGAAATATAATGAGAACCGGAACTGTGCCAAATCAAAGTTAATGACGCCATGACATGGTATCAGGTGTGGCGCAATGCAGGGTGACCGGACCACTGATGCTGCTAATAATGATGTACGATATCCGAAGGGTCATTCAGGACTCGTCGGCTCATTTGTTTGCCGACAATCTGAAAATCCAGATGGTCGTCGCACATAGAGGAGAGGATCGGTTGCTACTAGCGGATGATGACCTGCTCTGTGGATGGGCAAGGGCGAGCAAAATGCTCTTCAACTCAAAGGAAATTCCGACTCCACGGTGCACGGTGAGACCGATATCGTCGATCCTGACCAGACAATGTACCAATGGAAAGGACAGAGGTGCATTGAATGACAAAGGCACAGATGTGGGCAAATGATGGGCCTCATCCTTAGGTTGTTCTCATCAAGGAATTGTGACCTGATGATGATCTTGTATGGGTCACTTATCTTGAATATAATTGACTACGGAAGTATGAGCTGGTTCCAGAGCACGGTTGATGAGATGCAAATTCTGGAGAAAATCCAAGCCAAATTCACCAAGAAGCTCGATGAAATTCAAGTGGACGATGGCTACTGGAGACGTCTGGAAATCTTGGACCTTTATAGTATAGAGCAACATAGAGAACACTACGCAATTATATATGTTTTTAAAACACTACACAATATTGTTCACAACCCTGGAGTGGAATTCCATAAGACCAATAGGAGAGGCATACTCGCAAAACTGCCTCGGTTTGAGGGGAAAGACAGACATAAAAGTTGCATTGTCCATGGACCACGATTGCTCAACAAACTAACCAATTGAGCTAAGGAACTTTGAGATAAAGTCCGTAAAGAATGCTGTCGACAAGTTCAAGTCATCATTGGACAAATTTCTCAAGCATGTACCAGACACCCCCAATGCAAGTTCAGCGTACTCCAGAAGAATGGCTGTAACTAGCATAGTGATGGGGGGTTACGATCCGGAAAATCAGCTATTTAGCTTGAAGAACCTCTGGTAGGGCTCCCATTCCAACGAAAAAGGGTAGAGAAATGAAGACCCAAGATCAAGAACGAGTTTTAAAGCAGCCCTGGTTCCGACCCCTAGAACGGCAGGGTCACGTTTTGCCACCCATTTAAGGAGTTTTTATTTTGATATTGCACTCTCTTTAGCTTTTGATGGGAGCCCTAACCGAGGTCCTTTAGGCTAAAAAGCTGACCTTCCGGATCGAAACACATCACTAAACTAGCACGACGCCTGACTTCAAGTCGAATTCACTTGTCGACCTACTTTGACGATGCCAAGACCTCTTGATTGTGATTGTGGCTGCATAGCGTAACATTGTTTTTTATCACGAATTTGTTATCGCAAACTATGATCGACCGAAGTAATCAATTATCATAAATCATCGAATCATCACAAATTTAATTCTTCATTTTTTATGAGCTGTGGATTAATTGCATTCCCAGTGACTGCAAGGCAGTCCGCAAAAAGAAGCAAAAACAACAAACTCAAGTGTGGGGTGAATTAATTATATACCTATTCCTTTTGCATTGCTATTTAAGGATTTGATATAAGGGCCATTGGCTAAATATTAGTACCAGGAGAGTAAAAGAGATGTTGGTTGGAGATTTCCCTCCCGAAAGCGTTGTCATCTCTGAACACGCTTCATACACTTCACTACATATTACAGTTGGCTCAACAAGAGAGAGCTCCTTAAAGAGAACTGACATGGACGTGCTCAGAAAAGCGCTCAAAGAGATCAAACACTTTTCGTCAAGACCGGAATCATCCACGCAGAAGTCGTCGTAATCAACGAGGCTGCCAATTATGTCCAAAGTTAGAGGCATTGTCAATGCCCTGAGGAACAACTGGATCTGTCCAACTCGGTCTTGACAAACGTCGCAGTCCCATCCTGGTTCCAAGGGCGATTCCGGTACGAAAAGAGCGAAATTCTGGCAAATGAAGTTTGGTGTGGCACTGATATTCCCAGCTCGATACACAATTTGGGGCCAGTAAACATCAGTGAAATCCTGGCAAAGTATGTCTGTCATGGTCCAAATAGGACAGACCTGTTCCTTGATAATCGCCTTGGCAGCTTCAATCACTTGGTCTTGCTCGAAGAAGTCCTGAAGATGAGCGATCCCCTTAATGCACTCATTTTGGCCTTCACATTGGCCAAAAGTGGCAAAACATAATTGTGTTTGAAGCTCATTCATGCCAACGAAAAAGAGATGCTCCATCCCAAGCTCTCCAAAGTCTTGCATGAAAGTTCGACAAGCTTCCGCATCCTGAACTACGGTAGCATTTTGACAAAAGCTAGGTCCTATCAGAGTGCGATAAAACTGATTCCAATGGTCACGATACATGATTTCGATGGCAGATTCAACTCTGATTTGACAAGTGAGGCAATTCCATTCCAAAGATTCTTCGATGGTTCGGTTGCAAACATCCTGGATGACACTATTTCCATTGACTTCAAAAACCACTTGGGTCATATCATTCCAATATTGTGACACCCCGTCAACACAAGTCAGAGCCGAAGAGTCGTTAAAACGTATTCCATGACAAAACGAGTCCTTCACGATTTCAGTGGCCGCGTTTACAAAATGCGGGCTCCGAATTGTTGAAATCAGGTGGAGCATGCCTTCTTGACAGATTGGATTTTGAGCCCAAGTCATTGATGAGAGAGTTAGAAATATGATAAACCGGGAGAGCACCTCTTTGAATGGCATGTTGGTGAGTGACACTAAGCAGTCAACGAGATACTTGACTAGACTGCCTTCATTTTTGGTCAAAGGCTTGGATATCAAATAAATCAGCCCTAAAGCCTTGATAAGCCGTCAGATCGTACATTCCCGAAGATCGCCACAGAGGTGATACAGTAAGAGAGCAGAATTGAACGACCCAATGAGGTTAGATAAAAACAATCCTACGATACGTTTTTTCCACTTTTTTCACAAAGAAATGGCGCAAAGATTTTGACCTAAGCCCTTTCATCAGAGTTATACACTTTTTCAATTTGTATGTTGAAATTGCATTGTGATTAGTTTGTCACTCCTTACACATAGAGCGAATTTGAATAATGGATTGGTATTAGGGCCAGTGTCAAGTATCATGCATTGATCGATTTTAGATGAGCCAAGATGACTATGACCTCTCTAGATTTGTCACATTTGTGAGATGTAGGTTTTATCAATTCGCAACAAAATTCCCATATTTCTTTAATCCACCTACGACATGACATTTGAGCAGTCAGCAAGTGACGAACTCTCCAGTGCAAATGACTAATCGTTCCTGAGGTCAATGGAGTCATCACTTCATTGTATTACCTCATGATTGTTTAGAATGTGACAAGTGCACTTAGATGAAGAATGTGGGGCAAATATTGAACTAACAAATGACAAGGCTTTCGAGCACCGTGGGTGGCCAACATAATAAAATCAGATATCTTTGTCAGGAGCTCCAATGAGATCTGACAGATACATAGCATACGTGGGCCGATGTCTTAGATAAAGATTCTAAATGCATTTGGAAGATTGCTCATGGAAGGTCGTCATTACTTCTGTTTGAAGAACCTCATCAATCCGTACGTCAAGAAATTTTGGGCTAAAACGTGACTTTGTAATATTTTTTTTGACTATCTATGCATTACTTCATGCATGTTTTATGCCCTAAATATGAAAACATATCAAGCTATGTAATACAACTTGCTTTAGAACCTAAAATATGGAAGATTTTGAAGCCCACAAACTGAGTCAGTAATTGACAAGACAAATATAAGTAAAAGAAAGAGGTGGAATGGAATCTTAGAGGACAGTAATATCCTAGGCAATGGGGACAACTTTGAAAGCAACAAAAGGGGCAAATGGCAGGTAAACAGAACAATGTACCTTTCATTCAGTCAAGCAAAGCTAAGTTTCATTTCACTGTTATTTAATTTCAATTAGTTTCAGCTAAATGCATCTCCCTATAGTAAAGGGCTCAATTTTGTAGCAAGTGTTCTTGTTCTTACTGACGTTTTCACTTTTTTTATTATTGAGGGGAGCCAAGGTCGGTTGGAATGGTGAGCCTTGTGGACAAGTGTAATTGGACATCAACTGTCCAAACATCACATTGCATATTCATTTCCAATCGCCAATGGCATTGGCTAGTATCGAATTGAATCTTGGTCTTTGGTTATGGTTAGCATCTAAAGGTTTTCTTCAGAAAGGTCAGGGAGGAGAATCACAGAAGGCTTCAATGAATTCACCACGTTTACAAAAGGTCGAACAAGTCCAAAGATGTTTCACTAGGAACATCACAGGAATGAGAGAGCTCTCGTATTGGGAAAGGTTAGAACGGTTGGGATTGTACAGTACTCAGAGAAGGTACGAAAGGTATCTGATATTGTACGTTTTCAAAAGTATCCATGAGCTTTGTCCCAACCCAGGTATTAGGGTCTATTCTAGTGACAGTAGAAGCTTAATGCGCGATTTGGAGCACCTTCAAGCCCTCGAGAATCCAGGCTAGTTAAAACAATGAAGTCCACCTCTCCTCTTTCTTGGGCTCCTTCATTGTTTAATTTATTTCCCTACGTAGAAGAATTATAGTATTTCACTTCAAAACCATTGAGGCTTGCATTGCTTGCATGGTAAGAAAAATATATTTCATGACATCTGAGGTGTGGTTTCTAAAGCTCGGACCTCAGTGTTAGGGACTTGGACGTTAACCGGTATGAAAATACACTCGCCAAGGTGGTGAGAAGATGCTCATTCTGGGTAACCTCGAAGTCATAACCCAGAGGTGCGGACGTTTGAAAAACTTTCCTCTGCTCCCTTAAATGGGCTTTAAACCTATGCCATTAGTGAAAAAGATTGCTGCAAATATGCAAAAAAACATGCAGTACCGGATGCCATGCCATTTACGGATGCCATATACTTAAAGGGGTATGGAAAACTTTTTGAAAAAAAAAATGTAACCCCTCGTTGAGATTTTTTTTGTCGTTTTAATGTCAATTTGAACTAATCCATCAAATTTTGACAGTTTGATGACAAAATAGAAAACGAGGCAAAAAAAATCGTTATGTACCTTGAAGCCAATGATTTCTATGTTCAGGAACTTCTTCATCAGACGATCGGCCGTCGACGTCTAAACGCCGGGGGGGACGCCATTGCTTGTGGCAAAGGGCATATAAAAATCACCGCTCTGAAGATCAAGTGTGGGAAAAGCTCTGAAGACAACCTTATGTAAGCAGTCAAGTCATTCAGGTCCAGTTCAAATACACAGTGCTGTAGGAGGCTTTATCTTTGAGGAATAAATGTGCCACTTCTTAAAGTTTAGTTTATGTATTAAAAGAGTTGATTCCTTGCTCTCGCCATAGTCTAGATATTGCTTTTGTCGAAGTTGCATGAAAGATGTGTAGTATGTTCTTTATCCAATTCCTAAATCTATTTTTAGGACATAAAAGGGATAACACATATTTTGGCCATCTCCACTGATAACAACGGAACCTGACCAAATTGGATCATCAAATGGGAAACGGAATTCTGTAAAACGGTGTATTCCATTTTAAGCGGTCAAAGACAATTTGGGATAATGGCAAGAATCCGTTGGTTTGACTAAATACTGATTAATTCTGCTCACAAGGATGAGGTGGCTTCATCACTTCCGGATTGAATTGGAGATGGAGATGGAGATTTATAGTCATTATCGGTGGTCTTTTGGACTTTGAGCACCTCAGATCTTCGCGCGATGGCTCGTCCATTGACGATGATACAAAACCGGATGACATATTCTTTGGTTGGATCCAGGTCATAGTAATGGGCTTTCCTTGAAATCCCAAAATTATTCAAGGGCTCAAGTTCCACGCCACTTCCCTGTAATAAACCAATCTGTTTTTCAAAGCAGGGTTGGGAAGAATAACGAACGGCTTTTTTCTTTTGCTTTTGGTCAGCATGGGAAACGGGTTAGGTTTACAAACATACATGATGATCTTTTGACGTCTTCAAATCAGAGTTGGTATGAACACCCAAGATGTTTTATGCCACTTCTGTTCGATCCGTTGGGTAATCACGAAAATGAGGTATCTTTTTATCGTTATTAATCTTGCTTCGCAAGCTAAGTCATGATTATAACCAACAATTAGAAAACACTAATGCCTTTTATCAAAATAAAACTTGCAAGTATGACTTTCAAATCAACAGAAATTTTTGCTGGGGACAACCATTTCAAAAATTTACCTAATACGCTAATAATACATTATCGTTACAATGTACATAGACTTGCAAATTACCAAGACTTTCAACAATTAGATGAAGTATTGGTTTATCACTCAGACTAAGAACTAACGTATTGAATGAACGAACCATTTTCCATTTTTAACGTTAGAACTTTAGAATTATAATCCCACGACAGGAACAGGCCACAAAAAACAAAGTACAACATTATATTCGCAATAAGAAAGTGGTATGTAATCACAAATCTACTTTAAAACGTCCATAAATGGAATACCGCAAATAAGATTAACCCTCTCCCCAGAGTCAATCCCTTGGCTAATCAATACTCATCCATGAATATGACTGTGGAAAGATCTTTGTACGTAGTGACTGTTCCGAGAAGAACGTCTATATCCCTTAGCCACCTGAGTTAATTATCAAGCAAAGTAAATGTGCCTTACATCCACTTGACTGATGTGTTGCGATTTGTCCTCGCTCATCTTAAAAGCCACCACAGCGCTGGTCGGAGTTGGAGGCGTGATCTCAAGTGTATAAATGATCGAAACGTGTGGGATCTTCAAGAAGAACTCCTTCACTGTCCTGGGATCGGAAAAGACCACCGTGGCCTCGTTACCGCTTCTCGTCACACTAAAGATGACAAAGGACAAATTGACATAATGAAGCTGTTATTATCATTATAAAAAAAACAACAACAGAGTTTTTAGACCACCAAGAGTAACAAAACGGCCAACCTACTGGCATGCCAGCATTGACGCATTTACAAAGGAATTCAGGTCGACAAACCATTTCATTTCAATGCCATGTGGTGAAATAACAAAGGCAACAAACAGAAGGTAAAGGCTAGTAAATGAAAGAAAATATTTAGTATTGCCCAAGGGGGTTTGCTATGCTCAAAGCGCATCATTGAGGCCAGACGAAAGCATTTTCTATCTATTTCCAATTACCCGTCTGGATGGTAATTAAGGTGAAAAAGTATTGCTCATAAGAATTAAAGACGATTCTACACAAATCAAGCACTAGTAATGCTTGGGTGTTTTCAATGTTTGGTGTTTTGAAAGTATATCTCTCATATTGTTGACAAGTACAATAGCATTGAAATGCTGTTGCTTAATTTACCTGAAATCCATGGGCTCAGACTTGGTCCGGAATTTCTTATCGAAGAGAGCCATGATTCGAATGGAGATAGCAATCCCCGAACTCTGGGCCAACAGATCCAGCAACAACTTTAAGTCTCGGTTGTTGTAATATATCTCGTACAATTCCCCCAGAAGTTGCTTGTCCGATATCTTAGGGGCCCCTTTTTTTGCGTTGGCCTGCTTCCTCAATTCGGCTCTGTACTCGTTCATGACGCTACTCAAGACTCCCATTTGCGGGAAAAAGATCCAAATGACGTTATAGAAGCAACAGAGGAGGTATACCCCGATGATTGCGATCACCATGAAGAGAACGTACATATAGAATTGCTGAGGATGTCCGGCACATTCATAATGGAATCCATGCACATCGCAATAGATGAACTCCTCTTTCTGAATGGATGGGAATCCCCTCCATACCAACCATGCCAAGAGACCAGTGGCCACGATGAATTCACATAAGGTTCGAAGCAAGTAGCTCAAGAAGTAATTTGATCCACGAGAAAAGCTGTGAGAGACTTCCAGGGCTATTTTAGAGTTCTCCAAGTCGTCAATGGTTTCCGTCACACCCTCGGCTGTGACCTCGCCGACGGGTGTGGCACATTCTAAACTTTCTTTAACTAGTAGGTTATAGAACGTATCCAACTTCAAACCCGCTTTGAACATCCTGGAACGAGATGTCTCCATTGAGGTTACCAGTCCGGATGCATAAAATGGTGAACCCGAACCAACCGGACAAAGACCCGCTCAATGAGGACAATCACCAAGGCCATGATCAATAAAATGTAAGGAAAATAGAGTATGAACTCGTCCACTGAAGTGAAGGTGCAGTATTTCTTGACCCACCAGGCATTGAACCCCGGATCTTCGTGGGGCTCCGTCCGATTCGTGTCCAACTTCCCGGCGCAATGATCGCGTTGACAGAAGTTGCAATCCAAGGGAGTGCCATTGATAATGGCCGTGGGCAGAACAATCAATCCTGCAAGGTGGCAAACAAGCGGTCAAGGTTCATGAAAGTCAGGCAAAGTTCGAGGTATAACAATCAGTGCCCGGAGAAGATTATTCTTTTAATTTAAAACAAATTTTAGATACTTGGACATTTTGATCAGGCCAAAAAAAGGGAAGTTTTGGGAACTTCTAATTTTGATTAAGAAAAAAAAAATTACATGCGTGTGTGGGGGAAATGGGGGGAGGAATATAGAAGGACCCGTAAGATAAGCGAGTACATTATTATTTTGATTAGCCTGTATTTTTGGGAGGGCTCAAAAGTGTAAACCATTGCATTCACTACAATTGACACAAAGACTTGGCTGAGGAAAAAGCTCATGATTACTTTTGAAGATGTACTGCACTAGATACCTTTTGCACCTCCTTTAAATACTGCACTGTCCCAATCCTCTTGGTTTGTCTCAATAAAGCAGTAGTTCTCTAATTCTCACATTCCTCTTGCTTGCCTTTTTGGCAAAAGCTTGAGCTTTTTCTGAAAATGCAACTAGAATCCCAATACTTTACACACAAAAGCGCAAGTCTAAAAATATTTGCATTTGAGCTCGGGTCTCTTCACCCTGAGAGATAGCAGAGATAAAAAAAACGGTTTTAACATGTTTAAGCAGGGTATTAATTTGGGGTCCAATCTAGGAGACAATTTTGAGGACTTTTGATTTTAGAGAGTCTAAAATAATGAAATATATTGAAAGAAGAAGATAGCTTTCGCGCCATTGGGCCTAGTGGAAGACTTTTTTCGGGCTGAAAAAAAAAAAAAGAACATCCAATAACCAGGGGTAGTAACATGGAAAAAGTGAAGGAAGTGTTTGCTCGAACTCGCATTCGTTACCATTCTTTCTTTCTGCGGTCAGCTCTACGTTGGAACGAGTTGCCCTTGGATGTGCGGAAAGCTCAAACCGTGAACGCTTTCAAGAAAAGCTTTGTGCAATATGCCTTTAGTGACAGCGTTTCTTCACTTTAGTGTTTCTTCACTGGGGCTCGCTTCCCTTTTTTTTTTCATTCCTCTTTTTTGTTGCGGTGCCTTTTCTCTTCGTTTTCTTTTCCCATTACTCTATTTCATCTAATTTGATGCTTGAGTGGGCATGCAATAAATAAGTAAGGTTTCATTTGTTTATGGCGACTCAAAGATGCCTGAGCAACTTCATAAGTTCCGGTTAGGCAAATGAATGGAATAAAAAACTGGATATCTTAAAACACCTTGATCTAACCAGTCTCCAGTAGTATTAACATTTTTTAGTATAATTCATCTTCTACAAACCAACCTCATAATCTATGAAAAAAGAAATGTCTTCTGCGATACATTCATATAACATCTAATGCCGATTTGGATGGCCCTACCCTACTCTAACTCACTCATGTTTCAATCAAAATAGATTCACGGTTTATCTATTACCCAACATGACCAATCCGTATACGAGGAAATCCTCGACATTATCCCACCAAGGTCGAAAGGCTTTCTCGGCGGCACTGTGACCCAAAATCTTGGACACTAGGGCGTTGCCTAAACTGGCCATTTTTCCTCGTGTTCGGGCGTCCAGTCACACCCACTTTCCACACAGAAACACGCTCAATCAAGTCAGAGACCGGACAAAACTCTCTCCCCAAACTGGATTCAAGTCGAGTGGAATGAAGCACTTGGACAAAAAATAGTTGGCCAAATTCCAAGGATCTCAATGGCCTTCACTGCCACTAATCTAGGCTGGTAAGTTCGCCTTATTTTCCTCCATTCTCGGCAACTTCAGGACGATCGTGCATGAATGGCCTTGTCCCAAAGACTACTGAGATAAAGAGCAAAAATAATCGGAAACGTCAGCGGCTCTTTACTCTTCTATGAAGAATAACTAGCAGGGATACAATGGTAAATGAAGACGTCAGATAAACGCTTGATTATGGAAGGAGTTCTTAAATGTTAGGCTTGGTCAGAGTAGAGAAGTGATCAACATTTTTACGTGCTACCAATAATTTAAGATGACGGCTCTGGCTTAACATAAGTGATTGTTTCATGCTTCCAATGTGGCAACTCTGCACGTTCAAAAAAGCCAAACAATGGACTTTGTTCCCGGGCTTTGTTGCGGAAGTATTCTAAGAAAACATACAGTAAACAGTCCTTCCATATCTAGCGCTTTTGGCCGTAAGCTTGCGTTGGGAAAAAATGTGACGTACTCTTTGCGCTTTGATTTCAAACTCCTGACCCATAGAAAAATCGCAAAAACACGTAATTCAAGAGACAAAGAAAGTGTGACAAAAGGATTACTTTCATTTCCTCTTAAAAAAAGAAAACCCACTTTACAAACTACATGAAATATTGAAATAAAACGCAGTTTTTGAGCTGAACTGAAGAACAGAGTGCAAGACTTAGTCCCCTCTTATATTTGAGCGTTAGGTATCTCATAAATGTCCAAAAAACAAGACCCAACTCTACATTTAAGGTTGAAATCATACAACTTCAATCATATTGCTCAAAATTTGATTTTAAAATCTTTGGCTTTTCATGGCCCTTGTTGAATATTTTTGTACGCTTTTTTGTTTACCCATCTGGTGGCCCTGAACAGGATAGATGAGGAAGCCAAGGAATCTAGTGATAGAGCGTGTTCTCGGCCAAAAAATACGATATAAAGGATGTCCGTTTAACAATCGACGGAGCTCGTTGGTAAATTGACGGGAATGAATTTGTTCATTTTGGTTTTCTTTAACTCTATTAAGAAAAGAGAGGTTTCACGTTGACGCTATTCATAAGTTGAAGTAGGCCACTCACGCAATCATCATGGGCTAGGAATTCAAACTGATGATGGCCTCCAATAACGCTTTAATTGACGACGAGTGTCACCATAAGAGCACCAATAGATACACCTAGGATTGTTTGCAGGTATCAAGAATCACGATACCTAAATGGTACGAGATTTTACCCTTTTTCGTTCTGGGGTTATGGATGCCCGCAAAATTTGTTCAAAACTTTGCCTTGTGAGGGAGCACCAGTATTTTTTTTTGGACCATAAACTTCAAGTATATGTATGCTTCATGGAAGTTGAGAGCGTCTAGCATGACTAAGTGCGTTTGACATATTTCTTCGTAGCTTGCTTGTTACAAACCAACGAAGTAAAGTTTTTTAATGTATTTGGGGTGGGACAGGAGAACCTCTCGCCCTGCCAACGAAGTTGGATAGCACTTCGTCTATGTATTGTTCTGATAGGCAGCGTCACAGACCATATCAGAATGGTTCCATGCCTGTGCATGTGGGCGTGGTTATCATCTAAAAATTTGCCTGGAAAAGGTCAGGGAGTAGAATCGATCCCGGGACATCTCTGATACTAGGAGCCTGCTCTAACCACTTCGCCACGTCTCCTCCCCGATACCTTTACTTTGGAAATAATCTTCCAAAAGATGACGGCAAACTAAAAAAAAGAAACGAGTTGCAGATGGTTCATGTTCGCCTCTCTTTACGGATAAACAAACGTATAAGCACGAAAATACGCTCTGAGATGCCTGACTTTAGCAAGGTGTTTTTCGTTGAACATTTTTTTGCTAATTCTCTCTAACACCATGAGTATTTCAGCGACTTTTCATCATATTTTTCCATCAACGTGCGTAAAAAAGCTAGAGGCAAATTAGCAAAAGTGATGTTTTTCAAGTCGGTCACCCAGAGCATGTGAAATTGTCCTTTTTCCGTTAGAAATGATGATCGCAAAAGTGCTGCCATGTTATCAGTTGTACAGTATATGAACATCTTTAATTGTTTAATTCCTTTTATTTGGAATTTTACTACTCGATGATTTGAAACATCTTCCAGAAGAGTTGGTGGCTCATTCATTAGCAATAGATTGTTCATTTAGTAATCCCTAGATAAAGCCTGGCATCGTAGAGCGTATTCTTACGTTCCTACGTTTGTTTGTCCGCACTTAGACGAAGGAGAGAGCGTTACCTCCCCTCAATGAAAAGCAACATTTGCGGGACATGTTAAACTATTTATGACGTCACATTTAGAGTTTTTATTCCTCAATTTTGTCTCCTCAAAGTTTCCTCATTCATGATCGATCTAAAGTCCAATCGTATAAGATCGTCCATTGGGATTGAGAACGGGTTGAGCCACGGGCTTGGTAATGCACCACTCATACCACACGTGTTTCCCGTTGTTAAACCGCCAAAAGTTCAGGTCCAAGGTTTGCCCTTTCGTCAATCGTACCGGGGTCCGCAAAGGAAAGAAGATCGGGAACCAACTGAACATACCTGAACGAAATTGGTCGAAAGATTGGCAAATCACTCTTGGAACTCCAAAAAACAAGTGTCAACTTACCCTTGGAATGGGTTGGAGGATTAATGCTGATCATCACGTCCTTGTAGAGAACACACTCAAAGTAGCCACCAAAGCCATGAAGGACGGCATCCATGGTGATGTCGAAAGACTTGATTTCATATCTGATTACAGAAAATGTCACTAGTCAGTCAGGTTTTTCACTACCGATCGATTGGCAATGGATTTCCGATTGCCTTACCTGTTGTTGTCGATATTCCCATGGAGAGGATGAACGAAGGTAAAGAGAGGTTGAGGGGGGGCTAATTCCGTTTTGTTTTGCAAATGGACTACGTAGGGCGTTTCAAAGTTAGACCCACTGATTTTATCCACGTCCATGGTGCCACGGACTTCATTGTACAATTTCGACGATTGCAAGGGGCCAACCTGTGAATAAAACCAAGCAATCAAACCAAATGGTGTTTTCTTCGATGAAGTGCCTCCCGAAACCATCTTGTTACCCAGGAAGTGTAGGATGTGGGGATGCTCACAGCATTGGATTTAAACAAATGCTGAGCATTGTAGAGACATTCGGGCGAGAGCTCGTTGTCTCCAAATGAGCCGAGTAACTCGGAGACGATGATATCGGCTTTATCGTGCTCCTCTGGGTGCCATTGCCGCATGTCCGATGATACGACCTCTACTTGATCACCCCAGTCCTCTTCTTTTTGAGTGAGAAGGGTCACAATGGCATTGGGATTCTTTTCGACGGCAAACACGCGAATTTTTCTCTCGGCAGCCAATGCAGCCTTGAGAGCGGCTCTTACCAAAGGCCCTACAAGGGTTTCAGAAACAAAGTCAAGCAAAATTAGCCATTGACTATAAGGACTGGTGGTATGCCTTTTACCTCGGCCGGCTCCTAAGACCATGAGAGTGATGGTTTTAGTGGCCTTTTCATCTTCGGGAATTTTGTCCTTTATGGCTTCGAACATGGCACGTTGGTATTCAGTGTATTTGACTGGATCTTGCTCGAAAACCTCGTACGTTCCTGACTCCAAATTATCCATCAAAGGTTGAAGAGGAGACTAAAACAATGAAGAACGTATTCCTAGTCTTGAACCGACAGAGACTGATTGATTGCTCTGATTTCTGTACCTGAAGGAAGTCTTCGTAGCCTTTGGCAAATTGTCTCAATGGGTCACCGGAGTCTGTTTGTTGCCACAAATGGTCCATGTAGGATTGATAGAGGCTCATATCATGGCCACGGTTGCGTCCTTCAATCAGAACCTGCACATCTGAAGGGATGAATTGCCGCACGATGGTTTGCAAGGCCTTGGGCAATACTGGATAGCCTTTCTTATTGGTGAGGAAAGAGCTGGAAAAGAGGTTCCGCAAGGAATCATGTTAGCCTCCTTATTTTTGTACGACCACGCCAACATTTAGGACTTACCTGGTATTCAGGACAATGGCTTTGATGGGCTCGCCTAACCATCGTTTGAGTACGATCTCATCCGTGATGGTTGAAACGAGCTGACTATCAAGTTCAAGAACGAGACCAAGCTTCTTGGCAAAGTTGGCACTCGTGCGGAGGTTGTTCCACCAATCCCACGAGGAAGTTGAATCACCACGCTCCTCAGGTGTGCATTCAGCTTTAGGGGCAATTATTGGGGCCCGAACCCATACCTAACAAGGTTCATAGTGTTTGATTAATGACCAAGTTGGAAAGCCAATGAAGAAGAATCGGAGTTGTTTACCTGTGGCCCACTCCCACTTGATTTAAGAATGAAGGAGTAGAGAGCACGAGCCAAATTCGTGTTTTCGGGTCGTTTAAGCTCGACGAGGATGGCAGATAAGCCTAAAAAGCGGAGAACAAAATGTCAATCTTTTAAGAATCAGACAAAATTAAAATCTCAATATTTTCATATTTTGCTCTATACTCTGGGTGTAAAATGTGGTCCTTATACTTGGGTAAACAATTTTCGGGTGCCCATAAACTTCCCTGCAAGGTTAGAGGTTCAGCACTTAAACGGTAGTGAGCATATGAACGCACATGATCTAATCTTGGTAAGTGTTTGACTTGATGTTATTGTTGCTGTCTTTCACATTGTTATTATCATTTAATGGCATTTTCGCAAAGTTCTAAGTTTGTTAAAAAAAATTACTTACATGAAAATGCAATTGCAAATATGTAATTGCAAGTAAAGTCATATGACGGATCAAGAAAAACATTGCATGAAGTGCATGAAAATACAATGTGCAATCAGGTTTACTCTGAGTTCGTACTCGATTTACCGACAACGTGTGTTTGGTTTCAAGAAATTCTTGTGTTGACAAAGTTTCTCGGGAACCTGGGTCCAACAACTTGTATCAGATTGCTATAAGGGTTGCTTAAATTGGTTTAGAAACTAATAAAAGGACTTTCATTGCATAATTCTCCTGCCAATCGTTTATCATTGGTGACTGAAAGCATACAGCCAAAAGTCAAGAACCCTGGTTACCCCCAATAGCTTGTTCGAACCATGCCGGTCAGCTTGATCTTTACCTAAATGGGCTGCGTAATTGAGCTCCCGCTGGAGACGCTCCTCACTCTCCCGTCGCACGCCCGTGCTCATTGACTCCATCTGCAAATCACGCGGCAGGGAGCCCACCACTAAAGAGCTCCAATCCGTGGACTTGAGCAGCATGTCCGAGCGCGTAAACGCGTACGATCGGCAAATCGGAGCGCCGGTCGCGCTCGCCTCATGACCGGGTGGCGGCAAGCGATAACGAGGGTGCGACAATGGAACCACGATGAAATCGAAGCCAGCCGCATTGGACAAGGATAACGTGGTGGACAGATCCGGCACCAAATGGTGAACGAGACCGCAACTGGCGTGAGGCATTTTGAACCCTAGTCTCGGATGTCACACCTCACTCTAACACTCACCAACTCACATGGAGCGAGGGATGGCAATGCGGAAAAAACTACAACCACAACATTCCAGCAAGCCTGCCAGAGAACTGGGGAAACCAAAAAAATGAACAAATCACCGGGGTTCCTTCAACTTGAATCCAGGAGAGACACAACGAGTAGAACTCGACTGGAATATCTACTGCCATCCCTACCAAGCAATTGAAAAAAAAATGTTAAAAAAAAATGGAAATAAGGCGTCCCATACATTTGTTTAATCGCAGTGTTAAGCTTTACCTCGAGTTTTTTACGGTTCAACTTCTGGCTCCTCTAGGTTTGCTGAAGGGGGCTGGGAATGCTCAAAGCACTGCCAAATGAACGGTGCTGCTAAGAAATCGGAGCTACTGCCAGTTTTTCGCCCAGCTCGGCAGGATCTCATGGGGAAGATATTTTTGTGGCTCATGAAAACCAATGTTGACCCATGATATGATGCCTATAACATCATAATGGATGGAAAATATACTTCCAAAGATGACCTATTCCCAAATCCCACCAAAGTCCTGGAAATAAATCGTCACCATTGCAACCACTGACATAGCTATGTAAGGATCCAAAGTTGGTGCAGGTTTCATCCATCAAAAAGCTCAAGCATTCGAAGGTCTTCAGCCATTTTCCCTCCTTGTCACCGTGACGGTCGACAACCAATGCACAAATGACCGATTTCCCGCGCTCTCTGTGGTCCTGGGCCGGTCTGACCTTCAATCATGTTTCCAAAATTTCCACACTGAGCCAAATTTCATGGTTCTGTTTGTTGATGTTGGCCTGGAAATCCCAAATCCCTCCAATCCTCCATCCAATCTGTACTACGAGAGACTTCTTCGAAAGTAGTCTCACTTTCTCTCTGTTTTTGGGGTTAGTTTCCCGATCCAATCCGGAGTGGAGGATGTCGGGTTCAGGCACGAGTGGCACGGCCGGTGCGGCGGCCGTGACAGCGGGCGTGACCGGTCCCACGGGTGTGCCCTTAGACGATGGTGGCTCGGGTTCGGTCATGTCAGAGATGATGGCTTTGTTCACGCCCCCTGGTCGCGAGGCCCGCAAACAGTTCGGCGTGGGCGTGGGCACGGTCGAACTGCATCCTTACTATAAGCGCCCCGGTGAGTGGCCAGACTCTCCAAATCAAAGTCTTTATTGCGAGATTCTCATTCTCATTGGATCACAATAGTTTTTACAATGTGTTCAGTTTATATATATATCCTGTCCCATGTAGGGTTCAGGGTTCAGGTTCAAATAAAACCTAATCTAGAGCTCACATTCCTTGACCACACCCATTGGATTGACAACTGAGAAGTGCTTATTGTTTGAACTTTGCCAAGCCACCTTACCTTAGCTGCATTGATAGGATTGAGCCCCTAACCAACCTTGTGACTATTTTGTGGCAAATATTGCGGTGTGTAATTGAATATTCCGTTTTCCGAGGCATCCTTATGGAGCATCGAAATGGGTCGTGAAGTAGGGATAAAGAAGCGATTTGAGTCTACCGGGCGATGGATTCCTAAATGCCACTACTCAAATAGATACATCGAGCTCGTTCACGACTTCGACTAGTCCAATCAGACTCGACTCGTTGATAGAGACAGGAATACTGAATACGTGTATCAAATTTACCATCGATTTCTGACGAGCAATTTTGACACCATCACTGAAATTACCGCAGTGTGACAAGTGCCAAAGTCTTTTTGGGCTTTGTAATAATAACAACAGTAACGTAGCAGAAACGCTGAAATTTCACCTTAATTCGGTGGGAAATGTGTGGCAGGCCTTCAGAATCTTGCATTGAACGGTCTCCAAGTTGTGGTCAGCCATGGAATAAGCCGTTAATAATCACACTTGAGACTGCTTGAAAGCCCTCAAGAACATTGTTCTGTATACGTGATGTGCAATTCTTAATGAATGCTGAGGCAATCAGGAAAACTTGCCTTACTGTTGTAACTGCATGCCAAAGAAGTGACCGCTGAAGGCCATGACATCATAATTTTGAGTGATATCTTAAAAACTTTGCGCCATGAAAATTCAATTCAATATTTCAATATTATGGTTCCCTCTATTTATGACTCTTTGCGTTCATGATAATATCTTTTCATACCTTGCCTTTAAATCAACGTAAAAAGAAACATGAATGCGAACACAGGTTTAAGTACTTTTTTGACAAATTTTAGGGAAAGGACATAATCACGATTCCTGTGACGCTTGTGGTGAAGGTGGAGACCTGATCTGTTGCGATAGTTGTCCCGCTTCTTTTCACTTTAGCTGCCACGCCCCACCCTTGGAAGAGAGCGACATTCCCCTGGTAAGCGTCCCTCCTCCGAGTTAGTTCAAGTGGTCTTCATATTCTTATCAAGGCGTTGCCTTCATTTCGCCTTCTTTCATCAGGGCGATTGGGTTTGTCTAAGATGCCACGTACGAGAGACCGAGCGATTTGAGGCCATCAAAGCCCATGGGAAGTCCACGAACCCGGGTGCGCCCGCTCTTCTCGCCAGTGACGCTCATGAAGAAGCCGGGCCATCGGTGTCGCCCGCTCCCGCCGCCGCGCCCGCTTCAAGTGGCATGGCTGGCAAATTGCGCGGGCGCTCTTCGCGAGGCAACAAGAAGCAAGTGGAAGCGGTCTTGAAGGCCGAAAAAGAGAAGGCGGTCAAGATCTATCGACAGAAATATGACAAGTACCTCATCGCCAAGCCCGCCACCAATAGTATCTTTGATAAACTCATCGCCGCCGCCCAGGTGATAAAATGAATACTTTGATATACCATATAACTTCGTTATTTAGGCTAAAATTGAGAGAGAAATGTCCTAAACTGTACTGTAATGTGCTTAAGGTGGTAAATGCGGAGCAGTTCAAGTTACCCGACGCTCTGGACCCGAAAGAAAAACTGCCCTTCAGTTGGAAATGGTCGGAAGAACGATATAATAACTACTACTACTACTACTAAAACGACAGATAATCGTGCTTAGCCGTTGGATTGAGAACTTCGTTATTTAGGCTAAAATTGAGAAAGAAATGTCCTAAACTGTACTGTAATGTGCTTAAGGTGGTAAATGCGGAGCAGTTCAAGTTACCCGACGCTCTGGACCCGAAAGAAAAACTGCCCTTCAGTTGGAAATGGTCGGAAGAACGCCAAGATGACTATGACACGTACCCCAAGAATTGCACTCAATGCGCCAAGACCAGTCGACATGTGCCATCCGTGGGTTGCGATTTCTGCTCGAATGTTTATCATTTGGATTGCTTGGACCCTCCTTTGTGCGAAATCCCCAACGTAAGCGTCTCTGTGGCGGCGGTATTGGTTCATGTGAGAGCGCGTTAAGAAATCGTCTTTGTTCCTTTGCAGGAACGATGGATGTGTCCCATGCACGTGGAACACATTTTGGATTCCAAGTTGGTCTCGTCCACGAGTCTAACAGAACGGATGAATTTGTGGAACAAGTATGCCCGTAAACCCGTGGACACGGACACGGTGCGGTTGAATTTCTTCCGCAAAGTCCGATCCGGCAAACTTTATCAAAAGTGTCGCGTCAAGGTCCCGTCGGATTTCAGAGTCAAGGTAACTAGCCTGTCAATAATACTAGCAATTAGCCTAGACAGCCCAGCCCTGTCCAATATCCCTCCAGGTTCCTGCCTTTATCAAGCACCAGTACAAAAACCCATCCCCGGGACACGCCCTGGGCTCAATCGAAACTCCCATAGCTCGGAAGAAATCCCTTGCCAACAAAGAATTGGACTCAGAACAAACCGATTTCCTGACCAATTTGATCTCGCTCCAATCCGGACTTTTGGAATTGCAAGGCGAGGAACTCCGCCAGGAAATCCTCGGTCCACAAAAAACCAAGAAGAAAAGTAAGAAAAAGATCGAGAAGAAGCTCCAGCCTCGCGAAGATGAAGGCCATTTAACCCAACATGCCAATCCAATGGAGATCGACAAATCCACCGAAATGTACTCTCTCCCCAATGGTCTTGAGAAAGGGGCATCCACCGCCGATGAAGAAGATAATGAGAGCGACGAGACCGCCTCTAATTGCAGGTACTTCAGCACTTCATGAAAAGGGAAAATCACTTACTTTCAACATGCCTTAAAACTGATTTTTATATGACTCAGGAGAGTAGAATATGAGTAGATTATGGTTGAACAACTCTCTCCTTTCTTGTAAATCGTATGTCTGAAACACCCGTTTCAATTTCACATTTGAACCGGATTTGATTATCGGTTGCAGTATTCCCTTGGACCGTGAGGATCAGGGATTGTCCTCGGACCTTCACGAACAACTGAACGCCTACATGGCCAGGCAAAAATCTCAAGGTCTCGAAAACCTGTCGCCCGTTGTTCGCGATTTCCTCGCCCTCCAACGGCTCAAAGAGATCCTCCCCACTAAAGTGTCCAACCCCGAGCACGAGATCCAGATCCGAGCCGCACTCGTGCCCATTCATCATTCTCGAACCCCGGCGTACATCCGATATCGGAACTTCCGGATCGGTTTCGGATCCCACAACGACCTGGACCTGTCTTCTTACGGTCATTGCAACTACATCTCGGACCAGCACGCCACGATCTACTTTGATCAGTTCACTCAGATCTACGAGATGATCAACTACAGTGCCCATGGGTTGATTGCAGACAATAGCATCTACGCCTTGGATTTGGGCGCTTGTGGAGGAGGGTCCATGAAGGCCAAAAGTGCGGGCCAAAATGAGAATGAGTTCGTGATGAGTGCGAAAAACGTAGAAGATCCGGGTTGCTTTTGCGATACGAGTATCGCGTCGATGATGTCGGATCAAGGGGGCAACGAGAATTCGGCCATTCTTCACCACGGATCGTATCTCCGTTTTGGTTGCTTGGAGTTCGTCTTTAGCGTCATGAATCAGCCAGAAATTAAAAGCGAGCAGAATGAGACGCGGGATTGAATCTTTGAAAGTGAACTGTCTGATTCGGAAATATATATATATATATTTTTTTCTGACAGA
>NC_081449.1:2942446-2943900 GCF_007210705.1 Tigriopus californicus | reverse complement strand
TATTTTTTTCTCAGAGATTTGTCTTTTTTTCTTCTCAATTTTCACTCTTACACACATTGTACAGCTCAAGGGATAACTTTGGGGCCAGCTTATTTGGTGTTCTTCAAGGTCGGAGAGTTGCCCCTCGCCCAGCCAGCAACACGAGCCATCGCATCGTGCATTTCCAAATTTCGATTAGCAATGTCGTACTACGTTTTAGATTGGTTCTATGGGTGTGGTTAGCATCTCAAAGTTTCCTTTTGAGGAAGGGTCACAATCTAAATTCATGTTGCTTTGCGTCTATGACAAACGAGGATTAGCGATAATAATTTTTCATTTCAGTTTTTAGTTCAAAATCTACTTTCATAGTGTATCAAAAATTGAAACATCTGAAACTTCTCAATGGACTTGACGGACGTTGATGTTGATTCGATGAGCATCCAAATATTTGAGCATAAAATCCTGATCCCGTTCCGAGAACTCAGGATTGGTGACTTGATCCAATCGCCGTGCCCAAGATACATCCGGGCTCGTCTGCGGCACCTAAATCAGTACAATGGTTTTAAAACCCGCCTTCAATTTTCATCGACCATAAACCAATAATAGCCTTACTCGAACAATTCTCGGAATACCGTGAAAAGCCCGCCGAGCTTCACCACTCATAATGACCACATCGCCCGATTGCAGTAATATTGGCACGGGTTCCACGTCCTTGGTGGTGCCACCCACCAAAAATATGGCACTTTGACCTGCAATAAGTACAAATCATGACCTTGGGGTCTGGGGGAACATTCGGTTACTCTCTTATATGTACCTAAAGAAATGGACACCAAAGGGGCTTGTAGATTGTCTTCGGAATGATCCGTGTGCCCACCCAAAGTGCCGTCCAAGGGGTAAAAGTTGACGATGGCCGCTTCGGCTCGAAAGTCGGGAAATCCCGCCGTTCGAGCCAAATCCGCCGTTAAAGCGGCCAAATCAGGCGGAAAAGGCGATACATCCTGATCGGAGTAGACTTTAGTGTCCCAATTATGATGATATCCAAGAGTGGACCAACGCATTTTTCGCCATAAACTTGGATCATCTTGGGCGGATTCAAACCAATGAAAATTGGCTTCCGAATCGACTTCCCGATCTAAATTCGTGCGTTGAGGCGGATGACGGGCGAAATCACGGGCACAGCGTAAGCCCCAAAAGAGTTGGCCGTGAGGGGTGAAAGGATTGCGGATCAAAACTAACCCGGGCAGGTGGGTACAACGAAAAATGGGCCAGGATTCGGCGGGTTTCAGGGTGTTTGAGGCGGAGAAAGTCGACCCGTGGGTCAGAACAACGGACGGGACACGGCTCCCCAGTTGGCTGAAAGTGGGTAATTCGGAACAGTTCGGGGGATCAACACGGCTTTTGAATTTTTTGAAGCATCGTTTGAAGGCATTATCGCCGACCAAGGGGTCAACTGAGGCCATAAGCCCGATCAAGAT
>NC_081449.1:2921476-2942410 GCF_007210705.1 Tigriopus californicus | reverse complement strand
AATTCGGAACAGTTCGGGGGATCAACACGGCTTTTGAATTTTTTGAAGCATCGTTTGAAGGCATTATCGCCGACCAAGGGGTCAACTGAGGCCATAAGCCCGATCAAGATGATGTTCTAGAAAGTGTTATTGTTATTGAATTTGTACTTTGGGGGCAGATGTTTTTTACAGGGTGAAGCCAAAGTTTTCTCGACAGCATTCTTCTCTTCAGAGTTCTGGCGAAGTGCCAGATCACGAAACGTGCTTCTTCGTCTTAAGGTTGTGGACCATATAGAGGAGATCTTATGCACCCTAAATTGGGGATAAATGTTTATTTTTTAAATTTGAGGCAAAATTTTAAAGCCTCTGGTTAAAACGGTTCGATAGAGACTTTAAGAGTTATCAATATCATGTTTGGTTGGGTAAGGTTAGGTTTGATTTAGTTAAGTTAAGTTAAGTTTAAAAAAGTAGTATCGCCCATTAATCGGTGGAGAATAACGTTTCCCCAAATTGGGCTCTTGAGCTATCAGTGACGATTAACCCTAATGTTATCATTAGGTTTGAGAGTATGTTTTTGTATGTCTTTGAGTTTTTTTTTAGTTGGGCTTTGATGGATTCGTATGAGCATGCTGGGCTTTGGCCCATATTGCACGCCGTGTTTCCGCACATTGAATGACAAATGTTATCCGATTGGCCACATCTTTGATTTCTTTGCCAGGCATGCATATTACGTTTGTTTAGTGACATTAGATTGTTTTTTTTTGGTGGTCAGGTGCAAAGGGTTCAATGTTTGATGATTGTCAGAACAAGACAAAAATGACGGTCAGTCAGAAAAAAACCCTGGTACTACATGGCTTTTGAAAACACGTTAACTCTATTTGTTATACCGAACAAAACGTGAAAATAAAACCCCTCGCTTTTGACCAGCAATGCCACACCTCCCCATTCAATGACCATGAAAACAAGCTATACCACTTCTGCCTTGACCTCCTTAATATCTAACAGAAATAACGACAGTACGTCCATTTCAGTTGAACCACTCTGTATCTCTGTCTGAGGATGTTACCGATGTTACGAAAACCAAAACAGTTGCTCTCAACCTCGCTCAGACGACCCTACTGAATACTTGGGCGTACGTGTATTCCATTATCCCATCTTGACCGCCCTAGCTAGAAATATCATGGCCTCACTGCTCACCCGTGGCTGGTTGACGGCTAGCCGTAGCCTATTCCTACCCTCGAGCCGTTCCCAAATGCCGTTGTCCACCTCTTCGTTGTGGCTGAAACGCGTGGACACCACCCAATTGAAAGAGGACAGCCAAATCCAGTACATCACCCTCAAGAACGAACGGCAACTCATGAAGCTTGTCGAGCTCAAAGCCATGGCCGCCGACGACCAGAAACGTCAAATGTATCTGGTCACAGAGAAAGGCAAGGTCAGTCAGGTGCCCACATTCCGCCTTATGAACGATAATGAGGCCGAGGCCGCGGTGCGGAAAGCGCGGCATCATAGGAATAACTTGCGATTCGAACCAGTCAATCTCGAGGCGGATCCTGAAGTGGAAGCGCCGCATATTCGGCTCAAGGAGAAGGTCATTAAGATGGGCGATTCGATTGCGGATCACGATTTTGAGGTCAAATTGAACAAAATCCGGGCTTGGTTGGCTAAGCATTATTTTGTGGTGGTGCAAATCTCGGGGAGCAAGGCCAAAAGCCATGAATTGGCCAAAAGGATCCGGGAAGGCTGTCAGGATGTGATGGCCGAATATCCGGGGGCGGAAAACCGATTAATTGTGCAGTGAACCGTCATAGACTGGAATCCTGGGACTTTATCGGGTTTCACTCATCAAGTGTCAATACTTACCAAGAGTTTTAGTGAGATTCTGTTATGAGATTCCGGTGTCTTCAATATATTTAAATATCTTGCTTCTTACCTAAGGGTTTGCTTTTTCTTTTTTTTACATACTTTTTTAATGGCTGACTACTTCTCCTATTGATTGGTTTTAATTTTTGATCCAGTGAGGTTGGTTGGTTATTCATCATTTTTCTTCTACGTATATTGCCATTTGTGATTTCGCTAGTGTTATGTGGATTGAGTAACGATATAAAATATTTGGGTCATAGTTGAGTTGCCATTGGCTGGACTCGGGAGGCTTTATAGATGGTGGGTTGGTCGGCAATTGTGTCTTGGTTGTTTATTGAATGACTCGGATGTTAATTCTCGTGCTTCTGTGGACAATAGGTTGAATACGTATGAACCTCTGAAATATGGACATGAGCGTGACTATGAACCTCTGACGGCTCAGAACGCAATACATAACAAAGCACAGAATGTTTGAACTAGCCCTGTTTTGGCAATCAATTATCAGAAGAAGGCTAGCTCATTCTTTTGTGCAGAGTTTTGTAGTGAGTTTTGAGAGGCCATTTCTTGGTCATTCGATTGAGCTAAAAATGGAAATATGCAGTCGTAGTCCCCCCTCGGGATCAGTCTTATTAGAACGCTTTGACTCGATTCTGAAATCTCATTTGTCGAAGCCTAGCTCCCCCGTCCATTTTCCAGTGGTTCATGAGTTGAGCGAGGGAGATCACGGGATCTAGATGAATCAAATTTCATTTTCCTCGCAAAGTTACCCGAGAGCTATTTGCATGCAGGCCTGTCCTGTTGCTTAAAAGGAAGTTTATTTCGACATTTGGAACATGGTGATGAAGCATCTTCAACGAAAAAGCCCAAAATTATTGCCTTTCGATCCATGTGTTAAGTGACCATATTGTTGTAGATATTCAAAATTGATTTTCAGCCACTTCTTTATTGATGCTTCATCTTGAATTTCGATGTGATTTGAGATAAACCTTATTCTCTAGCGATTAGTAGGCGGTGTTCATTTTTAAATTGTGGCAAAATGTTA
This sequence comes from Tigriopus californicus, assembly GCF_007210705.1. Taxonomy (NCBI): domain Eukaryota; kingdom Metazoa; phylum Arthropoda; class Copepoda; order Harpacticoida; family Harpacticidae; genus Tigriopus; species Tigriopus californicus. The sequence goes on along the minus strand of NC_081449.1, from coordinate 2,939,526 downwards.
AAAGGTTTAGATAAAGACTTTAAGGGTCATCAATATCGTGTTAGGTTAGGTTAAGTTAAGAATGTAGCACCGCCAACTAATCGGTGGAGAATAATGTTTACCGACCTTCTGATGTTGGTTGGATTTTTCTTCACCATCGAAATGATCCATCCACTTTCATTAATTTAAACATCATCTGATCCACATTGTGTACTCACGAAGCCTTGAAGTACCATCAAATTTGGGTTTGCAACTAATAACACGTTTTCAAAATGGAGAATTATTTCTAATCCAAAATCGGGACCAAGTGTCTATCCACCATTTCCAAAAACCTTCACTTAATTCACGAATTTGAAAATAAACGCGGAAGTTGCAATTTTAAACCAGGTAGTAAATTTGTTTATTGGTGAGTTTAATACAAAAAAAAATAATAATCATGAGAAGAGGGTATGGGAAGAATATCAAACTGAACTCGATTTGAGCGAGTCTAAATCAGTGAGGATGTGGTCACGCAATTTTTCGACCAAGCTCCCATCCATGAAGATCATCCTGGTTCGCTCTGAATCATACCAGACGATCTTGAGCCAAGGTCCGTTTGCGCTTAATTTGGTTTTGACCTCGTATTTGTACTTGGGAAAATCGCTGGAAGTCCAATCTTGGACTTCCTCATCACCAGCCCCTGTTGAGGAAAAGGGTGTGTAAGAAGCAAAATATCCTGAGCCGACGATGAGTTGGGAATGGTGTACTTACTAATCGTGTCCATGACCATCATTTTTTGGATGAGTTTGAGATTGTCAGCCAGGATTTGGGCATCCCCGGGGCTCATCATGATGTGCGTTCGACGACCTCGGGAGAGCTCGGCCAATTGGAAGCAATTGGACACGCCTGGAAAAGATGGGCGGTTAATAGTAACAATAAACAGATGATGTGAGCATGAGAAATCACGGGGACATTTTTGGTTTTACACCCCTCTTTCATTGTGTTAGGTGACATATGGAATGTCATGCATGCAGGTAATTTCACAACAATAATTTTTTCAATCAAAGCAATAATCCCGCAGAAAATCCGGCAAACAGCCGAGAACTAGAGTGAGAACATTCAGTTCCAAAGACGAGAACTTGGGGGGCCATTTATGCGATTTCCGGGATTCATTTGCTCTAGTTTACCCTTGTTAGAGATTGCCTCACAACCCCAGGCTACAATGAGCATGCCGAGAACGCGCCAGTCTGCCGAATCTATTAAAACTGACATGATTGGGAATCATTAGCATGGGGTTGAATCCGAACGACAATCCTAAGAAGAGACTTGACACAAACGAGGCGACCCCAAGGATAAATAATGGGTAAACGTTATTCTTCACAGATTAGTTGGCAGCGCTTCTTTGTTCAACTTAAGCTAACTTAATCACACCTAACCTTACCTAACTCGATAAGAATAATCCTTTAAGTCTCTACCTACATCTGTTCACATTTGGCCACAAATTTAAAAATGAGTACCGCCAACTAATCGGTGGAGAATAATGTTAATCTAATTGGTTCATTAATGTGACGGATACCTTCGTGGGACTCAATCAAATCCAGGTAATAGAGCCGTCCGGAGGTGCCACTCTCTGAGAAACTTTTGCTTTTCAACGTGATTTTGTCGTGAAAATGGCGGCGGAGCGGTGAACCCGCCAGACAGCTCCCAGATCGGGGCATCAAACCCGTTGCGGACGCGCCTATGGACGGTACGGTCCATAGACCACGGGCTAGTCGCATCACGGGTGCACGACATGGGGCGGGTGAAGCGGCTGTCACGGCCGTTAAGGGGCGGAGCACCGAGATCAGTTGTCGGAAAGAGGCCATGCTTTCGGTGTGTGTGTGTGATTCGGAATTTGAAGCAATGATCCACGGACTTCTAGGCATGTGGAGTTACAGCTTCAGCGGAAAATGTGTGCTCTGTAAGTCATTCATTTTAATTAAAATTTTGAAAACTGTGATCATAAGATCTGATCATATGAATAAACTGAGCCCAACTAGGGCCCAAAATGTGGTTGAGGAAACTCACCGAGGTAGCAAAGTTATGTAGTCATACCTCACAGACAGTTACATAAGTTTTGAAGGATTTGACCTGGGGGAACGGCATTTTCCCGTTTGAAATTGTAAAAGTAATTTGCTATTGATTACCACGCTCTATTCTCTTATTTTTGAGCCTCTCATATTTTTTGTAAATGCGTATGAAAGGGGACCTGAATCAGGATGAATTATGTTTATGGGGGAGGCATTCATAGTCCATGTTTCTAGAAGTCCGGGAAGAAACCCTTTAGGGAGTGTTGTGATTAGGGTGACCAGATCGGTAGTGAAGACGGAAAAATTTTGATATACATATCTAATTAAATATATATTAGGAAAACTTGTCATAGTTTTGAATGAAATAATGAACTCTTTGGGACACGATTCATTCAAAAAATATCAATTACTTAACCATTAGCCAAATATCTGCATTTTAACTTCAAGTCATTAAATCTACTGGCCGGCTGTCTGTGGCTCGTACAATCGCAGCGACAAAGACAGACTCACTGGTTATCAGTTACGTCGATCTAACACGTTTATAGTACTTGACGCTTCAGACAGGCAATTAATCCTTTTTTTGAATGAATAGTGTGCCATAGAGTTGATTTTTTTGATGGATTCTGGATTCAAATTGCCCTGAAGCCTTTTTGCCACTTTGTAACTCTTTTTGAACAAATTCTTCCTATACTTTGGAATTTAAGACTGTGCCCCGCCTTGTGGAACACGTTCAGAGATTGCTAGAGTGGAACAGACGTCCTCAAAAACGAGAATCATTTTGTTTACGGCTACATCTATGGATGATTCCTTTTTCAGCATTGAAATGGGGTCAAACTCACCCCAGCCGTTCTATAATTAAGGGCCAATGTTCATCTTTGAACTTGAACTTAGCCAGACCAACCTTTTTGGCCGGTCTTACTCTAGAGCGTACGCCACCTTAAGAGTAATGGTCGACCCTATCTCTAGAACATGATGATCTGACACAATTAATAATCTGGTTAATCAAATACTGCCAATGATTTTTATTTTTGAAACGTGTTCAAAAACAGTTTCTAATAACAATGAACAAAATTGAACCAAAGTCAACAAATCAGTTGTCTTACATTGGATTAAAACTTGAAAATTTTTCATATTTCAAAAAGGTTTGAGGCATCTTATCCCCATACTGTTGAAGCACTTCAAATTTTGAAAGGACATTATATGCCCATTATATATTACCATTGAGTTAGCCAAACAAGCATGGCCAAGAATGGGAGCGATGCACCGCTTAACAAAAAAACAATATTAATATTCATTAGTAGAACTTCGAAAAAAAGGGTCCCTTTTTAGCCAAAATATGTTTTTAAAAGGTAACAACAATAATGCGAAAACAAAGTTGAGGAAACTCGAAAAAAGTTGTTAAAATGTGCAAAAAAACAGGTATAAATATACAAAACAAGTTGTTACAAATCAAAAAGAATTGTTACGCTGCAGAAAAGGTCGTTTTAGCCCTTTTTAGCCCTTTTGCTGTATTTTTATCTCTTCCAAATCTAGGCAACCAGCTGTATTTACTCGCCTAGCCATTGAGTTCTCGGCTATTCATTGAGTTCTTGGCTATCCATTGAGTTCATAAGAAATTAAGCAAAACTACTTGCAAATTTTGACATTAGGCAACGTTTAAAATGATATAGATGTCATGGCAAAACACTGACTCTCTTCTGGAGCCTACTGTTTTGGTGCTGAGGGTACTTTTGTTATTAAAAAAATGAGTAGGTTGAAACCCAGGACGGTAAATCTAGCTGAAATACTGGTTCTCTTTTTTGCAAAGTTTCCCAAATCAAAAAAGGGAGTTGAATTTGATATATTCTATTCATTGATAGACCAAGTATTGTAGAGAGTTTTAGTGGCAAGAGCCATACTAATCATAGTCTTTTTTTTTGATTATGCAGGGGATTACATTCTTTGAAACAAGTGAAAACCTAAACCAAACATAAAAAAAAGTTGAAAGGTTCTAGCTGAGAATTCAATCCTTCATGTGTTCATGCTGCAAAGAAGTAAATAAAAAGGTCCCATATAAGGAACAACAAGTCATGAAGACAGCAGTTAAGTGCCCAAATGGCAATAAAAGGGCAATGAATGTTCTTAAATGTAAAAAAAAAGTGGATAAATAGGTTGAAAAATAGTCGACAAAGTGGAAAATGGCTAAAAAATGAGAAAAAAAATGGAAAAGGGCAAGAAAGTTACAGTTTTTTTCAGGTTTTAACCTTTTTTTCGAGGTCTAATCATTACCATTTATTGGCAAGGACTCATTAGACTTTGGGATTGTGTGAAACAAAAATGTAATCATTGACTAAGCAAATTATGGTCTTGACGAGGCAGAAAAACCTGTAATATTGCTTGTTTGGAAATTTAGTACAAGTAACTGGAACAAGTAACGCCATTGCAACTTTTGGCGGTTAAAGGTTGTGTTACAAATTACTGGCTTTTTGCCAAAGTATTTGTACATGTAATTGGTTCCTTTTACTGAGGAACAACTATTTATGGTGCATTGTTTTGGCACATCTTGTAGTCACACACGGTTTTCATACAACATATTCTCGAGCACATTGCCACATATTTGAGTTGGAACGTGCTCCAATTTTTGGCGATATGTTAAACAACTGTATGTTAAACGATAGTCCTTTTCATTCGCCTCTGCCTTCTCTCTTTACGGAAAAACAAATGCAACAGGACAAGAACGAGCTCTAAGATGCCTGATTTGAGCTAGAGCTTTTATTTGAAAAAGGTATTTTTCGCTGAACGTCTTATTGTTGATACATTCTAACTCCATAAATAGACCAACAATATTCTGAGAGACCTTTCAAATCCTAAAAAAAATAAAATTATCAACCCTTTTGACCTCTAAATTGAAATAAACAAGAAGCTACATATTGTATACTTGTAGTATACCAGCAACTTTTTTGTGATTGGTTTTTTCCGTGAAATCTCCTAAAAGACTAACTTCAATACTAGAGATAGTGATGTTTTAAAAGTTGCTCATCAAAAACTTGTTAAGCTGTGCTTTTTGTAGTTCTTTTTTGGTGAAAATGATGGTTGAAAAAGTGTCAATCATGTTGTTTTCAACCTCCTTTAAAATGATTATTTACATGTCATATTTGTTTGGAACTTTACCCCTAGAGGATTTGAAGTTGTAGGGTTATTCATTGAGTCACAGTACTTCAGCAATACATTTTTCATCTAATAACCCCTTGATGAAATCTAGCATGTTAAAACGTGTTCTCTAGTTTCTATGTTTGTTTGTCCGCACCTAGACGAAGCAGAGGGCGCTGTCTCCCTCAATGAAAAGGACCAGTCTTGGTTAGGGCTCTGTAGTAGAAGAGTACGAGCATGAAAAGCGACCCCTGACGGGCGCAGCCTCCAAGATCCAAGAAGCCGAAATTTGTAACAATGGAAAAAAATTGGAACCATTTTAGGTGACAATGCGTGCTCCAATCCTGCCGACGACTATTTTCAAAAGGAGAGCCAATGTCATGTAGATTCTTGCTCCGGTGGTTTTTTTCCTACTTTTTCGTTTGAATTTGGAGTAATTCAAAAAGTATTTTCAGATATCGACGGAGAGTCCAAGTAAATCACCCGCTTTCAACCGGCGTTGTCAATAAACGTATGTCGGGTTCGTTGTCGGACGAAAAGATTTGCTAGTGAAGACTTCAGCTTGGAGTTGACATAACATAAAAGTAAGTAGCACAGCCAGTATCATCATATGCACGTAAACCATGATTTGGGCAATTTTCTCAAGAACTCAGTGCTAAGTATCTACATTTACTTGACCAATCAGGCCAATCATGACCGATCCAAAATGGCCTCACTTCAAATTCATTTTTGAAGTTGGGTGACTTACTTGGACTTTCCGTTGATATCTGAAATACATCTTGAATTACTCCAAATTCAAACGAAAAAGTAAGAAAAAAACCACCAGAGCAAGAAGCGACATGACCTTGCCTCTCCTTTGAAAAATAGTCGTCGGCAGGATTAGAGCACGCATTGTCACCTTCAACTGGTTCCGATTATTTTCCATTGTTATAGAATTTGACTTCTTGGATCTTGGAGGCTGCGCCCGTCAGGGTTCGCTTTTCATACTCGTACTCTTCTACTAGAGAGCCCTAGTCTTGGTGACGTCCAATGCAAGATTAAGCGTGACCAAACTAAGAGAGTTATAACAAGTACCTTTTTTCAATCCATCATGTTTTTGGTTACGAATGAGTGAAACACAGGCGTTCATAAGACTAGGTAAACAACAGTGGATGATTATCTTGCACACTCAAAATAACGCGTCTTAGGAGAACTGTCATCATGTCGGATCGATCTCCCCGGAGGGGCGACGAGAGACGAACAGTGCCTCCATTTCGGACAGGAATGATAATCGTGCGCTCTCCACACCCAATTCTAATATTTAACAACCCGTTTTTAACAAGGAATTCGCGTCAACTTGTGGACCACATTTATCAAAAAAAAGTATGCCAGAAGCTTAATGAATTACAAAGCGCTAATTTTTCGTCAGTTGAACGGAGTAATTAAGTGATTTGGCGTGAAATCACCGCCTGAAATAAAAAACTAACTTGCACCAGTCTCAAAATTTTCAGTTTCATTCTAAATCATGTCTATAATGAATTCTTCGTGTAGTTTTGTGCAATAATCGATTGCTTCTTGACCGTGCATTTGTAAAATTTAAACACTTATTCAAGGACGATTCCAAAACTTCGATCGAAGTTGGCTCTGTAGTCTGAACAGGGGTCAGCATTTGACATGTGAAGCACAACTTTGTCACTTAAATGTGCTGAAAATGCGGTCATCTAAATGCACCATAACACCCGTATATGCACCAAAGTCCTATCCTTAAGCATTCTCGTGTTTTCCTTAGCCGGGTGTTAGTTTCCTTCCCTTCACTTCACCATCTTGAAGAATCTATCAAAATAGCTCTGGTCACCCTTCATATCAGCTGATTTTTTCAACTCGGGGGTTTTCTTCCCCTTTAGTCTCCCTTCCAAAGCGACAAATCACACCAATGATGAAACTGACATTGGTATTAAAGGTGTGAGCTGGCTGCTCTCGGTCACATTGATTGAACTTTGACTGAAGCCCGGTCATCATGACCATTTTCAATTTGTGGCTTTTCGATGAGAAAGGCAATCTGATTTACTACCGAGAATGGAACCGCAAAAAGAATACCTCCATGGAGAGGAACGAGGTAACGAGATCTGAATTATCTAGGATCACTCACAGGTGCAGAGGTATAGAAACAAATGAAAAAGTCAAACCGAGGTGTCAAGCGTTTTGTACGATTCTTGTGTGTGAAATTAGGCCGATTTGGTGAGCACCTTCCCCACTTTCATATTTTGCATAAATTATGTGACCTGTTTAAATTATCGCAAAATACATTCGATAAGAGCCAGAACAGTCAATCATACAAAGTATGGGAAATAAGAAATCAGTTGAACATACTTGAACTCGTGTCATAACAGCGCTGATCAAAATTTCAAAAACAGCTTTTTTCGTTTCCTTCTTTATGACATGTTTTTTAGTGAGAACAATTGAGACGTCCTATGAAGTGCAATATTGGAGAAACAATTGGCTTCACGGGCGAATACTTGAAATCCTGAAACTAAGCATCATTCTTGGTTGCGACAGATTTTTCATGGGATTGATCGTGGAATTAAAAAGCCTACGTCATGGTTAGGGCTCTATTAGAGAGCCCTAGTCATGGCCTTTGTTACCCACTACTCTGGCTTCTCAATTGAAGTTTTGGGTTAAACGAGGACTCCTTGAAACAAATCAGTTTAATAATGTCAATATGTTAATGAAATCGCTCAGTCTAGAATGCATGTTATACTTGTGCTCGAATTTATTACAGGAGGCCAAGCTGTTGTATGGTATGCTGTTCTCCATCAAATCGTTCGTCAATAAGCTTTCACCTGCGGACATGAAGGATGGTTTCCTGAGTTACAAAACCAGTAAATATCGCTTGAATTACTATGAAACGCCCACGGGGGTCAAGCTCGTGATGAACACAGATACCACGGTCACTCATCCCATCGTGCGAGACTTGTTAAAGAGCGTGTACGGTCAGATCTATGTGGAATATGCAGTGAAGAACCCCATGTACGTCCTGGGACAACCCATTGAATCCGAGCTGTTTGGCGTGAAGTTGGACGATCTAGTCCGCGCATCACCTTTGTTCAAGGCTTAGTACTTGATAGTGACTGATCAGATCATCATGGAGAGCTTGGATCCATCCAATTTGGTTCCCTCCGTGACGTATTGGGACGAGATCCGTGATATGATGTTTGCTTTTGGCGACTCCATCCGTCCCAAACGAGAGACGGCCGAAATCTTAGAAGAGCTCGTCTTGGAACAAATGAGAGAGATCCTGTTCCGAGCCCAAGAAGTGGCAGAGAGGCGTACCAATAGCCAAATTGGATTGGAAGAGCTGTTATTCCTCCAGAGGCGGCAACCCGTGAAAATTCAACGCCTCTTGAAATACTTGTCCGTTCGCGACACTGCGGCCACATTTCAGGCCCTGTCTGGCGACAACGTGAGTGCGGAATGTAAACGCGTGAAAAAATGTAAAGACTTCTTGCGACGAATTGACACGGATGGGTCCTTGATTAAAGCTGCCAGTGAAGAGTTGCAGGACGAAGTTCGCATGGAGCGACTCCGCCGAATGGACCGGCTATCCAGAGATCTGGACGAGCGCAAATACGCCGAATTCTCGCGAGCCCGCCAGGTCAGTTTCTTGGGCGCGAAGATGAATAAAAACATGACCAGATTCCACGACTGGCTTTTGAGTGACACCCAAACTTGGTTTCATATGACGGTGGACAAGGTGGCCTTGGAGATTTTTGCCTATTTTGCATATGAAACCGTGGGACATTTGGTGGAAATGGCCTTGATTGTAAGAAAAGAGGCGGAGCATACGTGGGATCCAGTGCTGAAGATTATGGGACCCAAAGCTGTGAATCCTCAATTTCCCATGGTTCAACTGAAGCAAGCAGGTGACCTGAACAAGGGTAAGGCTCTACCCGAGGCCTCAACCCCGGCCAATGGTGAGGGCGACAATAGCCCTTTAAGACAGAGACTCAAAAGTGGGGGTGGGAGTAATGAGCCCGAAAATATGATTCAAGGGGCCTTGGAGCCCGATCATGTGCGAGAAGCCTACCGAAGGCTCAATCAAAGACCGTCCTTGTTTGCTTGGTTCCGGCAAGTGGACGCTCGCCATCAAACGGCCGAAAGCCGAACCCCAATCCTTGTTTTGTGAAGACATCAGGTTACTTGATACTACTACTACTAATAAAAATATTAACAAACAAATCAATTGGCAAATACTTTTTATTGTTCATTCATGACTAACAACTTTGCCAGGAAATAAATGATCGCTGCACACAGCCAAAATGTGTACTTATAAATGACTAAGATACGCACAAAAACAAGTTAAATCTAAAGAGAGACATGCTCTAAAGCTAAAACCTTAATTGAGCATAAAAGCTGGTCAAAGAATAGGTCTGAATCAATAAAATGTTTTATAATCGAAAGAAAATGAGGTAATGGAAAGTCACGACTGCGGGCATTCTCGAAGTAACATTTTTGCAAATGGCAGGTGTTTCATAAGAAATTGTCAAAAACTGAATAGACAACATTTCATTCCCTTTAGCCAAACGGAAATCCCATGCATAATCATTCCTTTGCATTCGTGAGCTTCACATATTTTCATCCCTTCAGTCATAAGCATTCGACAGTATACTGGTGTTTGTTATGAAAACCACCCAAATCATCAAATTTGATGTTTTGACAATCAAAATAACCAATTATCATCCAGCAAGGTTGGCCACAATGTATGACTTTACTAAAAGACCTTCGAAAATACAACTTATCGAAGAACTATTTTGGAATCATCGAAATTACGCACACCCTTAGTTCAACATTTTTTTCGGACTTCCTTACCGTTACAAGGGATGGAATAGGCAGCAGTTGAAGACGAAAAATTAATTTATTTCTTTGCTTTTACTCATGCAACATTTGATCCATTAATAAATTAGAGTAGACGGATCTGCCTAACCCTTGAATGAAAGGTTGATCAGGAATTTTGATCAAAAAATTGTTCAAGTCTGATGCTGCTTAGCTACAGTATCATAGATAGTATATATATACGAGGCAGGCGATTATGATTTGCAGTGCTTCTCCGAGTCCAAATCAGCAATGCAAGAATTTGATATATTCGTAGTTCACGGTTTCTTTTCATATCAATTTACGTAAAAAGGCAAGCTATTTGATGTACTTTTCAAATATCCCGAGTTCCTCGAACTCATCAATCATGTCAAAGACTCGTCGACGGAGTTCCTTCACGGAGGGATGAGAAGTCTCCGACAAAAATAACTTTTGTCGATGCTCTTCAAGTTTGCTCTGCCAATTCAATCCGCTAATGGTCACTTGATCAGGACTTAAAGAGTTGGGCATCACCTTAAGAAAGAAAGTTCTTTGAGAATCCAAAATTGAATCCGGTTAAAATCAAAACTTGTTCCTCTTACCAACACACCTCCCACCAATCCGATGGCTCGTCGATCTTGAAATTCTTGGTAAAATTGCTCAAAACTGATGTCAGGTATGTGAGGCGATAAATAAGAGGAAAATATGGTGAAATAGGACCTCAGCAGTTGTGTTAAGTGCTGGTCCCTAAATTGACGATCCGTGCAACTATACAGCAAATAACACAAATCCACCGCGGGATGACCAATGTTGGAGACTTGATAGTCGATGAATTTGACATCTTTTGGGCTTCCATCTGAAATCAGTTTAAAAAAAATTAAACAACCTCGTCCATATGGCTGGTAGCCAAGTTTGAGTCGAGAACTAGCCTGAATTTAATTGGAACAAAATGTTGTTATTCCACAAATCGCCGTGAAGCAATGTCCGGAACACAGAGTTATCGTTTTTCCCGAGGAATTCCGAAGAGACCGCCTTTGCCATATTCTTAACGCTTTTGAGCATGACATCGATTTTGACTTGGTCATCGCCTCGGGCAATTCGCATGTTTCCAAAATGCTTAAAACTAGATTGGAACATTTTGCGAATCATCGCCTCAAAACCGAGAGGAGTTTTCATGGCATAAATATCCTTGATTTTAGCTTGGTTAAGGGGAAAGTCCGAAGGGATTTCTTTATCATTGAGCAGAAGCCACCAAGCGCCATGGAAATGAGCCACTTTATCCACAACCAGTTTGGTGTGCTCCAGAGGCAGAATTTTTATCTTATTGTGCATTTGGTAAGGTTGAGGAAGTTTAGTCAAATCCTCCATGATCATGATGCCTTGCTCTTTCTTGGTGCAAAGACACCAAGCAAAGAAGCAACAATGCTTTCGACAACAACCTGGGGACACGAAATCATCTTGAAAGGTGGAAGCTCCATGAAACAGCGTGGGGGATATTCCTGGAACGAAAGACAAAACCTGATACTTGGCGAATAAATCGGTTGAAAAAAAACCCCACATCTAGTTGTTAGTCTGACGATAGAGCACCAGACCCTGAACGGGCCAGATGCATTCATTGAAGGATCAACATACATTCTTATAAAAGTCAAGCTAACTGTACTCTCTGAGTCAATTAAATGTAGCGCTGTTATCTTCATTCATACTATTTATACCTTTGAAAGATACCTTTCGACGAAAGTATCCATTTCTAGCCTCTAGACATAACGTACAGTATGTGCTGATTTTGTGACTAACCAGAGTAACTATGGGGCTCCAAAATTCGATTAAACCCTAGCCAGGCTTTGAATTGCGATTCTGATTCGACTGAAAATGGAATGATACATAGGGTCTGATGATGAAAGTGTCAACGTGTAAGCAGAATCAAAGTTAATAATGCTTATTTTTTCATTTCTTGCCCCCTTTTAGGACGGCCGATCTTGATGAAATTTGAATTATACAATTTACACCCAAAATAAAAAGCATTTCATCAAGCAAGGTTAATTTGAAAAGGCCAGGCTGCTGACAAAAAAGACATGTTTGTAGGTAGAAGTGGCAAATACAGTGGCTACAAGGAAAAGTAACGCCACACCTGGCAATGAAATGCCATACAAAATTGGTAAATCAAAATGCAGAAAGTGGCAGATTATTTTGTAGCCATGAGAACGATTTTCTTTGCGGACCATCAGTTCAAGACGAGAAATTTATTACTTTTACTTAACTTTTTTTTTACATATACGAGTATATAGGGAAAATTTGATCGACCAACGAATTAGAGCTGGCTAACCCTTGAATATAAGGTTGTCCTACATACGCCCTACGAATATTTGAGGGCAGCAAATTGAACAATGAAGGAGCCCGAGAAAGAAGAGAGTTGGACTTCATTGTTTTAACTAGCCTGGATTCTCGAGGGCTTGAAGGTGCTCTCAAAACGCACATTAAGCCTCTACGGTCACTAGAATTGACCCTAAATCCTGGGTTGGGACAAAGCTCATGGATACTTTTGAAGACGTACAGTATCAGATACCTTTCGTACCTTCTCTGAACACTGTACAGTCCCAACTTTTTTAGCCTCTCCCAATATGAGAGCTCTCTCAATCCTGTGATGTTCCTAGTGAAACATCTTTGGACGTGTTCGACCTTTTGCAAACCTGCTGAACTCATTGGAGCCCAAATGGGTGAGGCATATTCAAGATGTGGCTGGACAATCGACTTGTACAGAGTTAGCATCGTGAGGCTATATCTGGACTTAAACGTGCGATATATCCAACCACACATTTGAAAAGCCTTACCCACCTTCAACTGGATTTGCTCATTGAACTTTCCATTATTTTGGAGGACTACACCTGAATCCTTCATGGATGAGACCTGATCCATATCTTTACCTCCATTATCTACGAGTGGAGTATTTAAAGGAGTTGACCCAAATGTCATTGAGCGGAATTTCATTCCGTTCAGGGCCATATTACTCTCAGTTACCCAAGAGCAGATTCGATTTAAGTCCTTTGCAAGGCTACTGGAATCTTGACCATTCCTACCAGAAACTAAATTTGTATCGTCAGCATAAGAAGAGAGACTGGCAGTAATACTAAGCTTTTGAAGCGGGGCAACGAATATTATAAACTAAGATCGAACCCTGAGGAACACCCAACTTGATATCATGTATGTCACCAAAAGATCCCTCAACCTTAACCAATTGCTTCCCTACCAGAAATGAAACTTCTTAGCCAATTGAGAACCTTTGCCTGGGATCCCAATCTGATGGAGCTTGCTAACTAAAAGGCCATGATCTACCTTGTCAAAGGCCTTGGCAAAGTCGAGATAAACTACATCAACTGATTCATGTCTCTCTAGTCCATCAATAACCAGGCCTATATGTTCAATCAGTTGGGTAACCGTGCTAAAATGTGCTCGGAACCCATGCTGGCTAGGAGGAAGGACTTCATTAACTTTAAGAAATTCAACAAGTTTGGACTTCATGAAACACCTTCGCAATATTCGAAGTGAGAGAAATCAGCTTTGATACTCCAAGATTTGTTACAAAAGATGGCAAACGGTAACCAGTTGCACCAACTGAGAGTATCAGATAGTTTCGTGAACCCACATTTTGAAATGCGACTGGGTAAAATTTAGTATTGTTGCATTTCAAATTTGCGTTCACGAAACCACGTCGGGGTACCCATGGAGTACGTGGGGTGTCCAATTAATTTTGCATGTTTGGCTGTGGATCACGGAGCGGGATTATACCTTAATCGGGACACCAATCATCAGATATCAGATGGCAGGCCGAGCGAGAGAGAGCTGTCCTCTGACTCCGAACGAACAAACAACCCTATTTAGGGACAAGACTCAATACATGATGCTGAATTGTCAAAATTGTAATATTGTAAAAAATAACGGATCCAATGAGGCATTCTCACAATATAGACTTAAAAACAAATTAAGTGATTGTTTGTGCATTACAGAGCCAGATGGCAGCTCTCTCGCTCAGCCTGCCATATGATATCTGATGATTGGTGTCCCAATTGAGGGATATTCCTGCTCCGTTGTCACAGCCAACATTAATAATTACCTTTAAGTATATCCTAATTGAGTTTTTTTCGTAATTAGAAAAAATAAAAACTACCGTAAAAACAAGAACCAGTGAGATTACATAAAGCAAATGCAAAAATTGAAGTGACCCCTTATGTGGACTGTGCTTAGACAAATTTCGACATGCATTTCAAGTTGTTGCCTTCTTTGTGCAAGAGACATTCTGTTACTGAGCTAAGAATGTAGTGCAGTGTTAAAACCACATCAAACCTGATTTTTGGTTCAATTTTGTGGAATTGGGCACATTGCCTAAAATATTTTTTGATAAGGGTGAAGTCTGACTGGAATGGTGCTCGGATGAGCGCAATACAATGCTATCGCATAATTTAACGGTACCTAAAATTAGCAAAGCACATGAAGAAAGGGCCAATTTAAAGAAATAACACACTATTCTCAAGACTAGCAACTTGATTGAGCCCTTCCATTTCAAAAATCTGAATGATTTGATCGAAGCCAAATCGGAATAAAAGTATAAATCATTTTTTGCTTGGACCTTGTTACATCTTTTTGAAGTTCGTGCGGGTATTTACTAAATCAAAAATAACAATATTTATATATATTTTAAATTATTTCTCTTTTTTGTTTCTGTTGAAGTATAATGTAATATCCTGTAATTTGCACTCAAAACCAAGTACTTTACAAAGACAAACCAATGATTATCACAGAGCTTCAGAATGATTTACCAGCCTTGAATTTACCTATCGATCGGTTGGAATGCGCCAAACCGTAGTTCAGTTTGTCAAGCATTGCAATTTGCTTGTCATCTTGAGTTGACAAAAAATCATGCCATTTCCATATTTTCTTCCTCTCATCCCAACCAACTGGTACTTTGCTTTCTTGAACAAGAAAGCTCCTAGTGCTGGTAAAGTTTACCTTTTGGTTCAAGTTGAAGATCTCCCTGATTCTTTCATGTGAAGATAATTTCAGTCAATTGGGCTAGAGCTTATCCATTCTCTCAATGTCACTAACCTTTCAGCTCTGGATATTTGGAACCTAGGATTACGGATCCCTCCTTGTACCAGAATATTTCTTTGGCAAAGGTCATGACAAGTTTGCCGTTTGTATCGTGTAAGATACTATCCATAGGAACTTTGATGAACGTGTGTACTTCTTTGTCTTCTCCATTAACACTTAATTTCAAAGATATCTTTTTGATATCCGAATTGTATTGCTCATTGATTCCATCCAGTTTGGTTTGGCCACCAATATCCAAGATCTTCACGTTCTTTGTTTTGAAATAACTCTGGAAAATCCGCTCCCAATTGGCCTCACTTAAGTCCTCAAGACGAAGAATATCGGCCAATCCTCTCATGATGTTCACTATAGAATTCCACACAATGGACTTAGGGCCAAGGGATAGCTGAATTTTAAGCCAATTTAAAATTTGTCAACTCGGCTCGTTCAATCACTTGGGATGATTGTACAGGTTGCACTCGCCATCATACAGTACACATTCGTCTTTTTCAGCTGAAAGGCGGGTGTACGCAGATTGAACCCACTAGATGCACTTGGCCATTCATGAAAAGTGTCTATGAACGTTTTCTGTGCCCTTTCGTACGCATTCGCAGAAGTGCACGCGCACACGAATTTTGTTGTTGTTTTCTAAGGCCAAGAGACGGATGGAGTGGGGAAGCAATGGAGTGGACTGGAAATGCTCACGTGTTAGGTGTTCTAAACATCAGCTATAACTTACTCAATGAATATCCATAGGATTTGCTTACTTGCGTTCAAAATGTGACTACATAGTGTTGAGTTTTTTTCTCGTACCAGATTTGCCTAGGTGCGCAAGATAGCAATATAATCACGCAGCTTTGACTACGCAGCCTACACTTTGTAGCCCCAACGAACAACCCCCAGTTGTAACTTTTTAAAGTATTTCTATCTACCTGTCATTTGGACACCTCTCCAACTTGCCCCACAGAATCCGAATACTTTAGATCAAATTAACTAACATATTATTCATTTATACATCTGACTTGAAAGCGCCACTCAGCACCTCAGCATTTTCCTCAACTAAATTTGAGTTCACTATGCCTTAACATTTACTTAACCATTACCTTCTTGGAATATGAACTATGAATGCCTTTCCAACCATACAGCCTACTCTCGGTCAGAGCAACTTTGGGCCAATTTTCAAAACATAGAAATGACATATAAAACCTAGATCTTCTCAATTAAAGGCAAAATATCTTGAGCTCGTTTATTTGCAGACCGGATCGTTTCAAAGGACTACTATCAAAAGCTGATGTAGGTGCTCGAGAGCAGGTCAAAAATTCAAATTTCAAACAATAATTACTGCACATGACTTTGATTTCATCTCCTGAGCATGATTTTGGTCCCAAATTTGAAAAAAATTCAACAAAATCGCAAGAGTGTTTGAAATTAAGTGAATGGCTTAAGAGATACAAAATTTTCGTCCCCCATATCCAGAAATCCATGACTTAACAAAAATTGTTTTAAAAGTAGGGCATGTCAAGTGAAGCAAATTCAAGGAAAAAGGGAGGGAGAATTAAGACAAAGATCACAGTCAACTGGGACCATCCGCCCATTAATTTTTCAATAATCGAGTGACTTTGAGTGAGCTGCGTTACAAAACCTAATAACACTCATGCAAGAGACGCGTCATCTCTTTTGCTGGTTCTCGCTATTTGGTCGAGAGCCGTCACTTGACAGGAGCTGATCATGAGGGATGAAAAAACTCAAAACACTTGGAACACTCGCTCTTGACTCATTGTGCAGTGACTGTACGCAGGGCAATCATTTCGTTGATCCCTTGATGACCTTGTAATAAAATGTGACTTCTATCTCTTAGTGGACTTCACGTGGTAAGAGATGGGTGGGGCATACTCTGGCTTAGAATGTTCAAATGAGACCGTCCAGATATCCCAATTTTCTGACAACCCACCCACCCTCACCAGCCAATGCCATTCAATATTCCTGTAAAAAAAGGTTCTTCTTGAAGTGTTTTGGTAGGTCTGAGGCACAACTTCATTCATTGTGAACCCCTAGACATGTCTGAACTTGGAGGATCAAAGTCCCATCCATTGCCCTATCAATGAAAATGCAAGATTGTATTGTTGATCCAAGTGAACAAAAATCCAAGCTTCAAAGCGCCTTTCTTCTTCAAATTGACCATAGGAAGCAATTCTCTTTGTCATATGTTGAAACTGGCAAAAGTTGCCAATGCAATGGAGATAAGAATAATTCTGAGAGGATGTGATAACAGCCAGTATTATTAGAGGATAGCTGTCTTCTGGTTTTGATTCCCAAATTCCATGGATGTGGAATCTGTACAGTGGGAACAAAATCCATCTCTCTGTTTCGAGTTGATGAAGACTTAACACAATCACTTTGTATATTTTATTGCTTATTGATACTGTCAAATGAAAACACATATTTGGCCAATGTTTGTCAGCTTATTTTGTTCTCAAATTTCTTATATGGTAATCTCTCTTATTACAATAATCGTCTTGTAGATGTGAAGGGACGTCATCTGATTGACATTGCTCACTCTCAGGTATTTTCTACTACTTCCACCACTACATCCATTGCTGGTGTTTGTAAAATTAAAATGGGAAGACCAATTTGCTTGCATTATTGATGGGTACCTCAACTGAAATATTTCGCGTTTTGTTTTCACAAGCATTCAGTGACATTACATGGCGTGCAGCGCTAACCTCCACCTCTGGACCTTCAATTTTTGCCCAAATACGCCTATTATCATAAGAAAGAGCTTACAGTTGCCAAAACCAAGTTTGATCTTGGTGACCATGCGGCAATTTCCAGCTACTCAATGTGGCAACCCCAATAAGTGATGATCCCCATTGGGATTTTAACGTCAATCCTTTGGGGAAGGGTATATTTCTAAAATTGATTTGGCAAGAGGCTATCATCAAATTCCAATGGCCAAGAAGGACGTGCCAATGACTGTAGTAATCA